>NC_092422.1:636677-741677 GCF_036169615.1 Heliangelus exortis | reverse complement strand
CTTCAGGCTGATCCACAGCTGGAACAGGGACCAAGGGAAGGGTGTGTGGGGGGTTTCTCCATCCTTGGAGAATCTCAGCCCTGAGCAACCTTCTGCAACTTCAAAGCTTGGAGCCAGAGGTTGGACCAGGGACCTCCTGGGGTCCCTTCCAACCTGAATTACTCCGGGATTGTGTGCTCTGGGATGGATGACAAGTCACCATCAGAAATCTTGGCTCTGCCTCTGGGATCTCAGGGTTTTTTTACGTCAGAGCCAGGCTCAGCTGAGTCAAAACACATCTCCAAACTGTACCTCTCCAGACCTGCCAGCTCCCACTCACGTCCTTGGCTCCTGCTGTTTTCCATTGCATGGGATTTGCTGTCATGCAAAATATCTGCTCTCACCTTCATCTGCATGAAAGGGCCCCCTGGGAGCTCAAAGGGGAAACCAACACCTCCTGGCTGCATCTGCAGGAACCTGGGGCTGGTGAGGTCCCTGCTCAGGTCCTGGGGTCAGCATCATGGGGCACTTGAGGAAAGCATCCCCAGAACCATCATTCTGGGGGTAATCGTATCATTGGGACACTTTTATTTAAAATCTGGGGTGAGGGTGGCTGCCTTGGGAGGTGAGGTGGTGGGTGAGCAGGATTTGGGACAGGAGCAAGAGATGAAGGAGGAGGAGAAGGAGGAGGATGAGAAGGTGGAGGAGGATGAGAGTCAGGTCTGCTCTTGGATAGAAGGATAGATTCCAAATCATGGAATCCCAGAGTGGTTTGGGTTGGAAGGGACCTTCAGGCTCATTGAATTCCAACCCCTGGATGTGCAGGGACCCCTCCCACAGCCCAGGTTGCTCCAAGCCCCATCCAACCTGGGCTGAGACACTGCCAGGGATGGGGCAGCCACAGCTTCCTTGGGCACCCTGGGAGAGGGGCTCAGCACCTGTGAATTTGCTGCTGATGGACTCAATCCCCTCATCTAAGTCATTGATAAAGATATTAAACCCAACTTGGTTGGATGCTCCTCCTCGTGGGGCCCCAGAGCACCCAGCAAGGCAGAGACCCCCACCTGAGGGGGCTTTCCAGGTGCTGAGCAGCTGAGCTGCAGTGGGAATTGGATCCTGATCCATGGCAGAGCTGTCCTGGTGGCTTGGAGCCTCATCCAGCACCCTTGGGATGGGTTTGGTTCTCCTCCACAACCTTGGTCCCAACCCCTTGTCCCTCTTCCACCATCCCCATCTCCTGGGGGAGATCTTCTCCTCCTCTAGGATGGGGAAAAAATGGATTTTTAAGAGAGTGGCCACGCTAAGGATACATCTGGGAATGATCCCTGGGGGTGGAAGTGGGGAAAAAATGGATTTTTAAGAGATTGGCCATGCAAAGGACACATCTGGGAATGATTCCTGGGGTAGGGGTCCTGCTTGGCCCAGGAGGGGTGGTCTCCACCTCCCAAATGGTGGCTGTGGTTTGTTTGCAACAAAAAAATGAGGTTTTTTTATGGTGTTTCTTGGCTGAGGACTGGCAGGGGATGGAGCAGGCTGTGCTTTTGGGGTGGTGGTCCCCCAAGTGCTGCTTGGGGAGATGTTTTTGGTCCTGTTGCTGCCATTTCAGGCATCTCCCATTTTTTCCATGGGATGAAGACACCCACCTGAGGAAGGATTCATCCTGCTTGCCTTCCAGGTCCTTCTTGGAGAAAGCTGGAGATGTCCCTGTGGGTTTGCATGCTGGAATCCCATCACTGGTTCCAAACCCAAAGCTTTCATCCCAGGGGATGAAGATCCTGAGCCCCCAAATCCCATGGCTGGGAGCTCCTCCTTGCCTGTCTCCACATCTCTCCTATCCTGGATTTCACACCGGGGTGGTTCTTCCCCCAGTGATGGTTGGGAGGTGCAGAAAGCATCCAGGAGAACTCCAGGAGAACCTCTGACCTCCTCTGGATGAGGCTTGGAGCCTCGTCCAGCACCCTTGGGATGGGTTTGGTTCTCCTCCACAACCTTGGTCCCAACCCCTTGCCCCTCTTCCACCATCCCTATCTCCTGGGGGAGATCTTCTCCTCCTATAGGATGGGGGAAAAAATGGATTTTTAAGAGAGTGGCCATGCTAAGGATACATCTGGGAATGATCCCTGGGGGTGGGAGTGGGGAAAAAATGGATTTTTAAGAGATTGGTCATGCAAAGGACCTCCAGGCACTGCTGGGATGAACCCCAAGATATGAAACCCCCAGAGCAGGATGGAGCAGGAGGTCTCCAAGAAACCTATTTAGGTGGGAACTGTAGGCAAGTCCCCCCCCTGTCCCCCTCTACCCTGGCAGAGTCCATCAAAAAAAAAAAAAAATTTATGTTTTTTTTGATTTTTGTTTTCCTGCCTGGCTCTGTGGCTGCTTTTTCGTGGTGCCAAGTGCCCCAGGCTGCAGTTTGCACCAAAAAAAACCCCCAAAACCTGGTAAAGCAGAGCTCTGCTCACTGGTGGGGGTCCCAGGACAAGTGGGGTTTGGCAGAAGGGTGCAAGGAACCTGCTGAGGTTCCACCAACCCCCCCCAGGCTTCCATCTCCTGTCCCCTGGCAGGAGGAGCAGGACAAGGAATGGAAACCTTGTCCTCCTGCCAGGATGCTGTCAGCACAGCCCCAGGGGTCATGCAGACACCAGGCTGGGTTTTTTCTCCTTGGGGTTCTTCTCCTCACCCCACTGATGGAGCAACCCAGATGTGACCATGGAAAAGTGCACGTTGTCCTCCTCCCCCCTTCCATGACATTCCTGGGAAGTCAGGAAGACCCAGTTACACAACTGGTGAAGGTTTTAAGATGTGATGAGAGCTGATGAGGTCACGAGTGAGCTCTACCTGGGTCAAGAGGTCCCCAGGGGAGAACTGGAGATGATTTTTGCTGATTGCCAAGATGGATTTGTTGGCGTTTGAATCTGAACCCTCAAATCAAAGAATTTCTTCCCAAGATCTCCTCTCCATCTCCCCTCTTGCAGCTGGAAACCCTTCCCCCTCATCCCATCCCTCCAGGCCCTTGTCCAAAGTCCCTCCCCAGCTTTCCTGGAGCCCCTTCAGGCACTGGAAGCTGCTCCAAGGGCTCCCCAGAACCTTCTCCTCCTTCTCCATCTCCTTCTCCTTCTCCTTCTCCTTCTCCTCCTTCTTCTTCTCCTTCTCCTTCTCCTTCTCCTTCTCCTTCTCCTTCTCCTTCTCCTTCTCCTTCTCCTTCTCTTCCTCTTCCTCTTCCTCTTCCTCTTCCTCTTCCTCTTCCTCTTCTTTCCTCTCCTCTCCTCTCCTCTCCTCTGCTCTCCTCTCCTCTCCTCTCCTCTCCTCTCCTCTCCTCTCCTCTCCTCTCCTCTCCTCTCCTCTCCTCTCCTCTCCTCTCCTCTCCTCTCCTCTCCTCTCTCTCCTCCAGACTGAACACCCCCAACTCTCTCAACCTGTTCCAGGCTCTCCCCACCCTCAAATTCCAGAATTTCTTCCCCATCTCCAACCTCAATCTCCCCTTTCTCTCCAAGTTTTAACCCATTTCCCTTCTCCTCTCCCTACCCCCCCGTGTCCAAAGCCCTCCCCCAGCTTTCTTCATAGAATCAGGAGGGATGAGACCCCAAAGTGGGCTCTTAAAAAGCCCCCCAAGTTTCTCCTTTTACCACACAACAGAAAATCACAGAATTTTCAGGCTTGGAAGGGACCTTCAGGATCACTGAATTCCAACCCCTGGATGTGCAGGGACCCCTCCCACAGCCCAGGTTGCTCCAAGCCCCATCCAACCTGGGCTGAGACACTGCCAGGGATGGGGCAGCCACAGCTTCCTTGGGCACCCTGGGCCACCAGGGGCTCCCCCAGGTGATGTCCAGGTGTTTGTGACATGATGTCCCTGGGGTGACCGTGGGGACAAAATGAGCTCTGTGCATGCAGAGCCCTTGGGACCAGGGGGTGTCTGTGTGTGTGTAACAATGCTGGGGACAAGGGGACACCCGTGGGCATGTGGGGACAAGGTGACATCCCTGTGTCTGCAGTGACCATGGGGACAAGGTGACATCCATGGGGGAGGGGTCCCTGCACATCCAGGGGTTGGAACTGGAGGAGCTGGAAGGTCCCTTCCAACCCAAACCAGTCCGGGGTTCTCAGATTGTTCCAGGGTCACTGCACACCCATGGATGTTACTTTGTCCCCAAGGACACTACATACACATGGACATCACCTTGTCCCTAGAGTCCCTACACGCATGGGTGTCACCTTGTCCCCAGGATCACTGCATTCCTATGGATGTCACTTTGTCCCCATGGTCACTGCATACACATGGATGTCACCTTGTCCCCAGGGTCCCTACACACACGGCCATCACCTTGTCCCCATGGTCACTACACACATATGGATGTCACCTTGTCCCCGAGTACATGACATAGGTGTGGACATCACCTTGTCCCCATGGTCATCACATACCCATGGATGTCACCTTGTCCCCATGGTCACTACATACCCATGGATGTCACCTTGTCCCCAGGGTCACTGCAGACACATGGATGTCACCTTGTCCCCAGGGTCCCTACACACATGGCCATCACCTTGTCCCCATGGTCACTACACACATATAGATGTCACCTTGTCCCCAAGGACATGACATAGATGTGGACATCACCTTGTCCCCAGGGTCCCTACATAACCATGGATGTCACTTTGTCCCCAGGGTCACTGCACACCCATGGATGTCACTTTGTCCCCAAGGACACTACGTACACAGGGACATCACCTTGTCCCTAGAGTCCCTACATACGTGGATGTCACCTTGTCCCCATGGCCACTACATACCCATGGACATCACTTTGTCCCCATGGCCACTACACACCCATGATGTCACTTTGTCCCCATCGTCACTGCAGACACAGGGATGTCACCTTGTCCCCAGGGTCCCTAGACACCTGGCCATCACCTTGTCCCCAAGGACATGACATAGAAGTGGACATCACCTTGTCCCCAGGGCCACTACATACCCATGGATGTCACTTTGTCCCCATGGTCCCTACACACGTGGCCATCACCTTGCCTGAGGTCTCCACCCACCACTCCACCTCCAACCCCCTGAAGCCCCCCCACCCCTCCAGCCCCACTGCAAGGGAACTCAGCTCCCACAAATCACAGAATTAGGGAATAATCTGGGTTGAAGGGACCTCTAAAGGTCATTTAGTAAAACCCCTGCAGGATCAGGGACACCCTCACCCAGCTCAGGGTGCTCAGAGCCTCCTCAAGCCTCACCTTGAATATCTGCAGATGACATGGAGGTGACACCGAGCTGGGGGGAGTGTGGATCAGCTGGAAGGCAGGAGGGCTCTGCAGAGGGACCTGGAGAGACTGGAGAGTTGGGCTGATCCCAAGGGGATGAGGTTCAACACAAGAAGCCCATGGGGAGCTCCAGGCTGGGCAGAGAGTGGCAGAAAGGGAGCTGGGATTGCCAGGAAGCTGAAGAGGAGGCAGCAGTGTGCCCAGGTGGCCAAGAAGGCCAATGGCATCCTGGGCTGGCTGAGGAAGAGCGTGGCCAGCAGGTCCAGGGAAGGGATTCTGCCCCTGTGCTCAGCTCTGGGGAGGCCAGAGCTTGAGTCCTGTGTCCAGTTCTGGGCCCCTGAGCTCAGGAAGGAGATTGAGGTGCTGGAGCAGGTCCAAAGGAGGCAACTGGGCTGGTGAAGGGATCCAGCAGAAATGCTGTGAGGAAGGGCTGAGGGAGCTGGGGGTGTTGAGGCTGGAGAAGAGGAGGCTCAGGGGAGACCTCATCACTCTCTCCAAGTCCCTGAAAGGAGGTTGGAGCCAGGGGGGGGTTGGGCTCTTTTCCCAGGCAACTCTCAGCAAGACAAGAGGCCATGGTCTCAAGTTGTGCCAGGGGAGGTTTAGGTTGGACATTAGAAAGAATTTCTTGATGGAGAGGGGGATCAGGCATTGGAATGGGGCTGCCCAGGGAAGGGGTGGATTCTCCATCCCTGGAGCTCTTTCAAAAGAGCCTGGATGTGGCACTGAGTGCCATGGGCTGGGAACCACGGGGGGAGTGGATCAAGGGTTGGACTTGAGGAGCTCTGAGCTCCCTTCCAACCCAGACAATTCTAGGATTCTGTGATCTCCAGGGATGACACCTCAACCCCTTCCCTGGGCAACCTCTGCCAGTTTTCCACCCCCCCTCCTGGTACAGAACTTTTCCCTGACCCCCAACCTAAACCTCTCCTCCTCAAACCCAAATCCATTGCCCCTCTCCCTGGCACCTCACCCCTCCTCTCCATCCCTGTACCCGTCCTTCCCAGCTCCTCTCAAAGCCACCTTTGTGCTTCCCAGCTCTAGGATTTTAATTGGAGTCTGGTTACAGCCTGGGCAGATGTGGAATGTATTTCTTAGCCCAGGTGGAATAAATCCATTGCCATAAAAATCAACCTCACCCCCCCCCCCCCATCTCTGTTATTAAATTCTCTCCTCTAAACAGCTCAGTAGGAGCTTCACACCCACCCCTGCCTGCACCCCCTCCACGTAAAACCTTCTCAAGGTGCTTAATGAGCTTTAATTTTATGATCACCTCCAGCTTCTGGGCCTGGTGCAGGTTTCCAGCTACTGGAGGAGTTGAGGGAAAGGGGTGCAGAGTGCCAAGGGGGACCCCAAGATGAGAAGTGGTCACCCAAGGGGGTGGCTTTGGTAGGGGGGGGGGAGCTGGCACCAAGAGGTCACCCAGGAGATGGGGGCTGGGGGTGTCAGAGCTCAGTGCCAGCTGCTGAGGGACCCTCATGGGCAGGGACAGGGATGCTCATGGGCAGTGGTCCCCCCACCAAGTCTGGAGTCCTGTGGGGATCTCTTCACACATCCCCCAGACTAAAGGGGGCACAAGAAGTGTCTGCAATGTCCCAGGGACATTCCTGCTCTTCCAGGTCCCCTGCGGTGCAGGAAGAATTCCCTTGGGAATCACAGAAGGGTTTGGGTTGGAAGAGACCTTCCAGATCATCTTCCAACCCCCCCTGGAGTGATGGGATGGGGGGGATGGTTTCAAGCTGCATGAGGGGAGATGGAGATGAGATCTGAGGAAGAAATTCTTGAATTTGAGGATGGTGAGAGCATGGAACAGGTTTCCCAGAGAAGCTGTGGCTGCCCCATCCCTGGCAGTGTCTCAGGAGGGGGGTGCTGGGGACTGGGGGTGTCAGAGCTCAGTGCCAGCTGCTGAGGGACCCTCATGATGTCCCCAGGGACAGGGATGCTCATGGGCAGTGGTCCCCCCACCAAGTCTGGAGTCCTGTGGGGATCTTTTCACAGCCCCCCCACATTAAGGGGGCACAAGGAGTGATGGGATGAGGGGGAAGGGTTTCCAGCTGCAAGAGGGGAGATGGAGATGAGATCTGAGGAAGAAATTCTATAATTTGAGGGTGCTGAGCCCCTGTCCCAGGGTGCCCAAGGAAGCTGTGGCTGCCCTATCCCTCGTGATGTCCCCAGGGACAGGGATGCTCATGGGCAGTGGTTCCCCCACTAAGTCTGGAGTCCTGTGGGGATCTTTTCACCCCCCCTAAAGGGGCACAAGAAGTGTCTGCAATGTCCCAGGGACATTCCTGCTCTGCCCAGGTCCCCTGTGGTGCAGGGGGAATTCCCTTGGGAATCACAGAAGGGTTTGGGTTGGAAGAGACCTTCCAGATCATCTCCTTCCAACCCCACATGGAGGGATGGGATGAGGGGGATGGTTTCAAGCTGCATGAGGGGAGATTGAGATGAGATCTGAGGAAGAAATTCTTGAATTTGAGGATGGTGAGAGCATGGAACAGGTTTCCCAAGGAAGCTGTGGCTGCCCCATCCCTGGCAGTGTCTCAGCCCAGGTTGGATGGGGCTTGGAGCCCCCTGGGCTGTGGGAGGGGTCCCTGCACATCCAGGGTTTGTGATGGATGAGACCTTCCAGATCATCTTCTTCCAACCCCTCATGGAGGGATGGGATGAGGGGGATGGTTTCAAGCTGCATGAGGGGAGATTGAGATGAGATCTGAGGAAGAAATTCTATAATTTGAGGGTGCTGAGCCCCTGTCCCAGGGTGCCCAAGGAAGCTGTGGCTGCCCCATCCCTCGTGATGTCCCCAGGGACAGGGATGCTCATGGGCAGTGGTCCCCCCACTAAGTCTGGAGTCCTGTGGGGATCTTTTCACCCCCCCTAAAGGGGCACAAGAAGTGTCTGCAATGTCCCAGGGACATTCCTGCTCTGCCCAGGTCCCCTGTGGTGCAGGGGGAAATTCCCTTGGGAATCACAGAAGGGTTTGTGATGGATGAGACCTTCCAGATCATCTTCTTCCTACCCCTCATGGAGTGATGGGATGGGGGGGATGGTTTCAAGCTGCATGAGGGGAGATTGAGATGAGATCTGAGGAAGAAATTCTTGAATTTCAAGTTACAAGAGGGGAGATTGAGAGGAGATTTTAGGAAGAAATTCTTGAATCTGAGGGTGCTGAGCCCCTGTCCCAGGGTGCCCAAGGAAGCTGTGGCTGCCCCATCCCTGGCAGTGTCTCAGCCCAGGTTGGATGGGGCTTGGAGCAACCTGGGCTGTGGGAGGGGTCCCTGCACATCCAGGGGTTGGAATTCAAGGATCCTCAAGGTCCCTTCCAACCCAAACCAGTCTGGGGTTCCCTGTCCAGGTTCTGGGGGCTGAAATCCCACCCTGTGCACCCCACGCTGGGAACCCCCGGGCTGGAATTTTACATTCCCGTGTAGTCAATCCCAATATTTAGGGAAGAAGCAGCAGTTCTGTCTCGGGTTTAGCAGAACCATCCTCCAGGCAGAGGGGAAAAAGTGCCCGGTCCTGACAGAGAAACCAAAGGAGACCTTCGGAGGGGTTTGTTGAGGGAGTAGGGAAGATTAAAAAAAAAAAAAAAAAAAGAAAAAAACGAATAAAAAAGAACAAAACCCCACAAAAAAAATCCCCAAGGCATTTGCTGCCAAGGAAAACACACTTCCCTAGTAAAGCATGAGTAAGAAGTGGCACTTTTTACAACGTGAAGATAGAACTTTTCATGAAAACACCAAATAAGGCTCCGTGCGAAAGGTGCCCTTGAGTTTGTTTTTTTTTTTAATTTTTTTCCCCTCCTTTTTCTTCCATTTTTTTTCTCCCATTTTTTTATTTCCCTCTCAAGCCTCACACGTGTGTTTCCCCCCTTTTCCCCTCATCTTTTTTTTTTTTTCCCGGACTCTGTTTACAGCTCTGGGTTCCCCCCCCCCCCCCCCCCCCCCCCATTCCCATCCCCACCCGCTCCTGGCCGGGATTCATCATCCCCGTAAGATGAAAAGGGAAAGGAATGGAAAAAACAGGAGCTGCTCTTCTGCGAGACTTTTCTATTTTTAAAAAAGGTTCCAGATTCTCTATTTTCAGCCACCAGCCCAGGAAGCGATGAGGGGGGGGGATGGGGAAAGGGGGGGGGGGGGGGGGAAGGGAAACGATGCGGGAGGAACGAGAGGAGTAAACAAGAGGAGGGAGGGAACGGGAGGGGTGGAAGATGCAGCTCGGAGGGATGGAGCTGGGGAGGGAGGGAGGGAGGGAGGGAGGGAGGGATGGATGGATGGATGGAGGGATGGAGGGATGGAGGGATGGAGGGATGGATGGAGAGATGGAGGGAGGAAGGGAGGGAGGGAGGGAGGGAGGGATGGAGGGAGGGATGGAGCTGGGGATGGATGGAGGGAGGGATGGATGGATGGAGGGAGGGATGGAGGGATGGAGGGATGGATGGATGGAGGGATGGAGGGATGGAGGGATGGATGGAGGGAGGGAGGGATGGAGGGAGGGAGGGAGGGATGGATGGAGGGAGGGATGGATGGATGGATGGATGGATGGATGGATGGATGGATGGAGGGATGGAGGGATGGAGGGAGGGATGGATGGATGGATGGATGGATGGATGGATGGATGGATGGAGGGATGGAGGGATGGAGGGATGGAGGGAGGGATGGATGGATGGATGGATGGATGGATGGATGGAGGGATGGAGGGAGGGATGGATGGATGGATGGATGGATGGATAGATGGATGGATGGAGGGATGGAGGGATGGAGGGAGGGATGGAGGGAGGGATGGAGGGATGGAGGGATGGAGGGAGGGAGGGATGGGGACATCGTGGGTCACCGAGAGCCATGGATGTGGTGGCAAGGAGGGGAGGAGCTGGCGAGGACGGGGGGGCTCAGCACTTCTGGGGGTGCTCAGCACCCAGGGAGGATGCTCAGCATCAAGAAAAGGTGCTCAGCAGCTGAGGAAAGGTTCTCAAGGGTGCTCAGCCCTGAGGAAGGGTGCTCAGCACCCAAAGAAAGGTTCTTAAGGGTGCTCAGCTCTGAAGAAAGGTGCTCAGCACCCAAGGAAAAGGTCTCATGGATGCTGAGCACCTGAGGAAAGGTTCTCAAGGGTGTTCAGCCCTTAGGAAGGGTGCTCAGCACCCAGATGGATGCTCTGCACCCAAAGCCTCCCAGGGAGGATGCTCAGCCTGGAGAAAAGGTGCTGAGCCCTGAGGAAGGGTGCTCAGCACTTGAGGAAAGGTTCTCCAGGGTGCTGAGCCCTGAGGAAGGGTGCTCAGCACTTGAGGAAAGGTTCTTAAGGGTGCTCAGCTCTGAGAAAGGGTGCTCAGCACCCAAGGAAAGGTTCTCCAGGGTGCTGAGCCCTGGAGAAGGGTGTCCAGTACCCAAGAAAAAGTTCCCAAGGGTGCTCACCCCTGAGGAAGAAGGGTGCTCAGCACCCATGGAGGATGCTCAGAAGCCAAGGAAAGGTGCTGAGCCCTGAGGAAGGGTGCTCAGCACATGAGGAAGGGTCCTCCCGGGTGCTCAGTACCTGAAGAAGAGTTCTTAAGGATGCTCAGCCCTGAGGAAGGGTGCTCAGCACCTGAGGAAAGGTTCTCCAGGGTGCTCAGCCCTGAGGAAGGGTGCTCAGCACCCAAGGAGAGGTTCTCCAGGGTGCTGAGCCCTGAGGAAGGGTGCTCAGCACCTGAGGAAAGGTTTTCCAGGGTGCTGAGCCCTGAGGAAGGGTGCTCAGCACCCAAGGAAAGGTTCTTCAGGGTGCTCAGCTCCTGAAGAAGATTCTCAGAACTGAGGTTGGGTGATGCTCAGCACCACGGAGGATGCTCAGCACCCAAGGAAGGGTGCTCAGCACTTGAAGAAGGGTTCTCCAGGGTGCTCAGCACCTGAGGAAGGGTGCACAGCACGTGAGGGCCCCAAGGAGCTCAGCACCCAGGCAGAATGGTCCTGGTGCCCTCAGGGAGCAGGATGGGATGCTTGGATTTTGCACGTGGTACCCAGCATGGGAAGAGCTCCGGGAAAACCATCTCCCAAATCCCAGGGATGCTTTTCCCTCTGCCATTTCCCAGCTTTGCTCCCAGCTCCTGACCTCAGGGTCCTGTGGATGCTCTCTGGGTGTCCTGAGTGTCCCTGAGTCCCATCTGGGCACTTTTTGTGGTGATTTTCTGCTGCAGACATCAAGAGGAGCCTCCTCATCTTGGAGAGCATCACCTCGGGGCTTCAATATGGTCACTGGGCCATTCCCCAGGTGTCACTTGAATTCCAGGTTCCTGGAAGCTGGATGGGATCCCTCGAGGTCTCTGGTCCAAACTCCAAAGCAGAGTTGGCTTTGAGGTGAGATCCAGCTCCAGATTTTTGCCATTTTGCTCCCCCTTTCCAAACTGAGAACTTTTGGGGTGTTCCAGGTCCTTTCCTCCAGCCTTACAGAAGATGAAGTTGAAGAAATTAAAAAAAAAAAAATTAAAAAATCAATTAATTAAGGCACAGAATTCAAGCACAGCTCCTGGTAGAACATGGGTTGGAAACGTCACCTAATGGCACCACCAGCCCTGGAATTTCTGCTGGAACTCAGAATTTCTGGGGTCCTGGAGCCAGGGGAGATGAACATGGACAGAAACACCCAGGACCTTCCTGAAAATGGGGAAAGGTTGGGGATGGGTGGTGAGCTGGGGCTTGTCAGAGGTCAGTGGGACCAGGGACAGCTCTGCCCAGCCCTGGGGTGACACTTGGAGTGACAAAAAGATGGAGAGAGTCTCCTCTTAAAGGTGGTGGGTGCTCCAAAACTCTCCTGGACTTCAGCCCCACTGCCCTTCGTTTAACCCTGTCCTTCAACCCAAACCCAAACCCAAACCCAAACCCAAACCCAAACCCAAACCCAAATCCTGTCCTTCAACCCAAACCCAAACCTAAGCCCAAGCCCAAAACCCAAACCCTGTTATTCAACCCAAACCCAAACCCAAATCCTGTCCTTCAACCCAAACCCAAACCCTGACCTTCATCCAAACCCAAACCAAAACCCAACCCCAAACCCTGTCCTTTAACCCAAACTCAAACCAAAACTCAAACCCAAACCTTGTCCTTCAACCCAAACCCAAACCCAAACCCAAACCCTGTCCTTCAACCCAAACCCAAACCAAAACCCACACCCTGTCCTTCAACCCAAACCCAAACCCAAACTCAAATTCAAACCCAAATCTTGTCTTTCAACCAAAACCCAAACCCAAACCCTGTCCTTCGTCCCAAACCCAAGCCAAAACCCAAACCCAGATCCTGTCCAAACCAAACCCAAATCAACACCCAAACCCAAACCCTGTCCTTCAACCCAAACCCAAACCCAAGCCCAAATCTTGTCCTTCAACCCAAGCCCAAATCCAAACCCAAATCCAAGCCCTGTCCTACAACCAAAACCCAAACCCAACCCCAAATCCTGTCCTTCAACCCAAACCCAAACTGAAATCCTGTCCTTAAACCCAAACCCAAACCAAAACCTTTTCCTTCAACCCAGACCCAAACCCAAATCCAAACCCAAACCCAAAGCCAAAACCCAAACCCTGTCCTTCAACCCAAACCCAAATCAAAACCCAAACCCAAAGCCTGTCCTTCAACCCAAACCCAAACTCAAACCTAAATCCTGTCCAAACCAAACCCAAATCAAAACCCAAACGCAAACCCTGTCCTTCAACCCAAACCAAAACCCAACCCCAAATCCTGTCCTTCAATCCAGACCTAGACCCAACCCAAACCCAAACCCAAACTCGACCCAAACCCAAACCCTGTCCTTCAACCCAGACCCAAGCCCAAACCCTGTCCTTCATCCCAAACCCAAACCCAAACCCAAATCCTGTCCAAACAAAACCCAAACCCAAACCCAAGCCCTGTCCTTCAACCCAAACCAAAACCAAACCCAAGCCCAAACCCAAATTTTGTCTTTCAACCAAAACCCAAACCCAAACCCTGTCCTTCAACCCAAACCCCAAAACAAACCAAATGAACTTGGCTGCTCCCTCCAGCCCCGGGTGGGTGAATCCCTTCCCCAGGGGGCTTGGTTTGGAAGGAAAACAAAGCAGAAGAGACCTGGGATCTCATCCACCTCCTGCCAGGTGCAGAAACCCTTTTCCTTTGGGGCTCTACATGGGAAAAAAAAAAACCCCAAACCTCAAGAAGCAACCTGAAGGCGGGTTCATAGAATCCTAGAATGGGCTGGGTTGGGAGGGACCTCAGAGCTCATCAGCTCCAACCCTTGATCCACTCCCCCCGTGGTTCCCAGCCCATGGCACTCAAGTCCTGAGGATCTCCTTGGAGGTCTCTGAGCTGGGTGGCACAAACAGGTAGAGCAGGACATGGTTGGGGTTCTTGCTGCATCGAGGGGTGACCATTTCATCAGTGGGTTTGACTCTGGTTTCTGGGCAAAAACCAAAGAGAAGCACAAGAATTCATTAAAGAGAATCATAGAATGACAAGATCAGAGTTGATTTGAATCATAGAATCCTAGAATGGGCTGGGTTGGAAGGGAGCTCAGAGCTCCTCAAGTCCAACCCTTGCTCCACTCCCCCCGTGGTTCCCAGCCCATGGCACTCAGTGCCACATCCAGGCTCTTTGGAAATATCTCCAGGGATGGAGAATCCACCCCTTCCCTGGGCAGCCCATTCCAATGCCTGATCCCCCTCTCCATCAAGAAATTCTTTCTCATGTCCAACCTAAACCTCCCCTGGCACAACTTGAGACCATGGCCTCTTGTCTTGCTGAGAGTTGCCTGGGAAAAGAGCCCAACCCCCCCCTGGCTCCAACCTCCTTTCAGGGACTTGGAGAGAGTGATGAGGTCTCCCCTGAGCCTCCTCTTCTCCAGCCTCAACACCCCCAGCTCCCTCAGCCCTTCCTCACAGCATTTCTGCTGGATCCCTTCCCCAGCCCAGTTGCCTCCTTTGGACCTGCTCCAGCACCTCAAGCTCCTTCCTGAGCTCAGGGGCCCAGAACTGGACACAGGACTCAAGCTCTGGCCTCCCCAGAGCTGAGCACAGGGGCAGAATCCCTTCCCTGGACCTGCTGGCCACGCTCTTCCTCAGCCAATCCACAACCACCCCAGAGCACTCAGTGCCACCTTCAGCCCCTTCTTAAAAACCTCCAGGGATGGAGAATCCACCCCCTCCCTGGGCAGCTCATCCCAATGTCTGATCCCCCTCTCCATAAAGAATTTTTTTCCTAATATCCAACCTGTTCACAGCATCCAAGAGTGCTTTGGGTCGGAAGGGCCCTCCAAAGGTGCTGCAGTCCAACCCCTCTGCACTGAGCAGGGACATCTGCAACCACATCAAGCTGTTCAGAGCCTGATTTTTGGGGCTCCCCAGGGACAGAGCCCCCACCACCAAAAGTTTGTGGTTTTTTTGTTTTTTTTTTTTTTTGTGGAGCTCTCTGATTTTAAAACTTCCCCCCCCAGGGCAGCTCTTGGGAGGGATGGATGGGATGAGAGCATCCCCAGGCTTCAAAAGCTGTGACCCACCCCCAAAGCAGCCCCCAAGGTTGTTGAGGAGGTGGCTGGGTGCCCTAAATCCACGCCAGCAGCACCCACAGCCACCCAAGGGTGCTGTAACCCACAAGCCACAGCTCAGGAGAGCAGAGGGGGTGACGCAGGGTGCTGGCAAACTCCTGCTCTCCCCGAGCTGCTGAGGTTTTGCTTCCTTATAAGGCCCTGGGCTGCTCTGGCCAAGAGCTGGCATGGCCTGGTGGGAGAAAAAAACAATTCCTGGGACACCCTCCTGCCCTGCTTGCCTTTTGTTTAGCACCCACCAGGCTCTTCCTTCAGTTTTCTTTCCACTCGAAAAAAAAAAAAAAAAAAAAAAAAAAAAAAAAAAAAAAAAAAAAAAAAAAAGCTGGGAAGCTCCGGAGTGAAAAATGTTAAAGGTGCAATTTTATTTTTTTTTTTCTTCTTCTGCCGAGAAAGCTCTGCCCCATGGGATGGAGGGAGTCAGCTCAGTTCTCTCCTGAAAGGAATGAGGATTTTTTTTCATCCCTAAAAGCAGCATTTCTAGTCCTTTCCCAGGGTGGGGTGCTCCAGGGTGCATCCGTAATTTTGCTCCCAAAATGGGGCAATTTCTTCAGCTTCTCATCCCACTTGGTCCAGAGGGGGAAGCAAGGATGAAGGTGCTGAAAGAAAAAGGAAAAAGAAAAGGTTTTATGGAGCCTGAGCAAAGAAACATCATCCCTGGAGGTATCCAAAAAGCGTGGAGATGTTTGGCACTTCAGGACCTGCTCCAGGGGTTTTATTTGGGGCCGTGGTTGGACTCGGTGATCTCCAAGGTTTTTTCCACCTGTGACAATATTCTGTGATTTATCAGAGAATAATTAATGAGCAAACACCCTCTTTCCTTCTTCAGCTTTTGCCCTCCTGAGCTGCAAACGTGGAAATCAGATTTCTGGATCCCCAACCCCAACCATCAAAACTGAGTCCTGAGCAGAGGGAGTGGGTGATCTCCAAGGTCTTTTCCACCTGGGACAACTCTGTGATTTATCAGAGAATAATTAAAGAGCAAACACCCTCTCTCCTTCTTCAGCTCTTGCCCTCCTGAGCTGCAAACATGGAAATCAGATTTCTGGATCCCCACGAGGAGGTTTTAGACCCCAACCCCACCCCGAGTCCTGAGCAGAGGGTGTGGGTGATCTCCAAGGTCTTTTTCCATCAATTCTGTGATTTATCAGAGAATAATAAATAAGCAAACACCCTCTCTCCTTCTTCAGCTCTTCCCCTCCTGAGCTGCAAACGTGGAAATCAGATTTCTGGATTCCCATTCTCTGGAGAAGGTTTTAGACCCCAACCATCAACAACTGAGTCCTGAGCAGAGGGAGTGGTTGATCTCCAAGGTCTTTTCCCACCTGTGACAACTCTGTGATTTATCAGAGAATATTAAATGAGCAAACACCCTCTTTCCTTCTTCAGCTCTTCCCCTCCTGAGCTGCAAACATGGAAATCAGACTTCTGGATCCCCACGAGGAGGTTTTAGACCCCAACTCCACCCTGAGTCCTGAGCAGAGCGTGTGGGTGATCTCCAAGGTCTTTTCCACCTGGGACAACTCTGTGATTTATCAGAGAATAATTAATGAGCAAACACCCTCTTTCCTTCTTCAGCTTTTGCCCTCCTGATTTGCAAACGTGGAAATCAGACTTCTGGATCCCCAACCCCAACCATCAAAACTGAGTCCTGAGCAGAGGGAGTGGGTGATCTCCAAGGTCTTTTCCACCTGGGACAATTCTGTGATTTATCAGAGAATAATTAATGAGCAAACACCCTCTCTCCTTCTTCAGCTCTTCCCCTCCTGAGCTGCAAACGTGGAAATCAGATTTCTGGATCCCCATGAGGAGGTTTTAGATCCCAACCATCAACAACTGAGTCCTGATCAGAGAGAGCGAGTGATCTCCAAGGTCTTTTCCCACCTGTGACAACTCTGTGATTTATCAGAGAATATTAAATGAGCAAACACCCTCTCTCCTTGTCTCTCTTTAAGCTCTTGCCCTCCTGAGCTGCAAATGGGAAATCAGATTTCTGGATCCCAAGGAGATTTTAGACCCCAACCAAACATCAACAACTGAGTCCTGAGCAGAGGGAGTGGGGTGATCTCCAAGGCCTTTTCCATCAATTCTGTGATTTATCAGAGAATATGAAATGAGCAAACACCCTCTCTCCTTCTTCAGCTCTTCCCCTCCTGAGCTGCAAACACAGAAATCATATTTCTGGATCCCCACGAGGCAGGTTTTAAACCCCAACCCCACCCTGAGTCCTGAGCAGAGGGAGTGGGTGATCTCCAAGGTCTTTTCCCACCTGTGACAACTCTGTGATTTATCAGAGATATTAAATGAGCAAACACTCCTCTCTCCATATCTCTCTTTAAGCTCTTGCCCCTCCTGAGCTGCAAATGGGGAAATCAGACTTCTGGATCCTCACGAGGAGGTTTTAGACCCCAACCCCAACCATCAACAACTGAGTCCTGAGCAGAGGGAGTGGAGTGATCTCCAAGTTCTTTTCCATCAATTCTGTGATTTATCAGAGAATATGAAATGAGCAAACACCCTCTCTCCTTCTTCAGCTCTTCCCCCCCTGAGCTGCAAACACAGAAATCAGATTTCTGGATCCCCATGAGGAGGTTTTAGACCCCAACCAAACATCAACAACTGAGTCCTGAGCAGAGGGAGCAGGATGTGATCCGAGAGCTGGAGCCTGGGCTGGGAGCTGTCCCCACCCCCCACCTCTTTCACCCCCACCCTTGGGTGCCAAAAGATTCCATCTGCTCCTGGCAGGAAGAGGGAACCTTCTCCCTTTCCCCAGCAGCCCCATTCCTTGCTCCCACACATCACCTGGGGACACTCCAACCTCCCCAAGGGGGCATCCAGGGACCTGAGGCCCCCCTGGGGCTGGCAGCCCATGAAATGAAGGAGTCAGGGATGAGGGGGGAAGGGGGGGGGGAAGGGGAGTATTAGATCATGATTTTTGGAAGTCTGAGGTTTGCCTATGTGCTGGTTCTTTCAGACATTAAGTCATTTTCCTGAGGAAGTCTCCTCTGACGTTGATCTGGTTATAGAGGGAGTCGGGGTGGAGCAGGGAGCTCCAGCCCATGGTGGAGGTGAGGTGCAAGAGGTCCAGGACACCACATCCTGTCAACATGGGAATTAAAAAGACTCAAGGGTTCAATTCAACACAGATCCTGACACTTGGAAATGTTCTCACCCCCCTTTGCAGAGGTTCTGAAGTGCTGGGTTTCATGATTCCAGCCCTGGCTTGGACTGGACCCACTTCACCAGTGACACCACGCAGCCAAATGTCACAGCAAGCCCTGGGGGATGAAGGACACAAGCAGACAGGGGCATGGTTGTTGGAAAAGACTTTTCATTTAATGAACAGCAAGGACAAAGAGAAAAATAAAAATAAAAAAAATAATCTGCATTTAATGGATGACCTTTTCATGACTTTATCATGACTTTTTCAAAATACACCCCCAGCTCTACCAAAGAAAAACAGAAACACTACGGCAGTATTTTTTTTTTTTTTTTTTTTTTTTTTTTGGGTACAGTTAAATTTCTTCATAAAAGTCAGAACAAGGTTGTTCATTCTTTCCCCATGGACCTCTGCTGCCCACGTCACTCAAAACACACCCCAAGAGCCTGAAACCCTTTTTTCAGCTCATGCAGCAGCTCTGGGTTTGGATGCCTCTGAGCACTGAGCCAGTTTTGCCTTCTCTCTTCTCCTCATTATTTTTCCCCCCCCAAGTTTCCAATTCAGAAAATCCTGGGTTGAAGTTTTTCACACTTCTGAGAAGCTGTGCAAGGAGTAAATCATCTCCTATCTTGTGACTTTCAATTGTTGGGGACAACCAGGTGCAATTCTCAAGATCAACCTGACCTCCTGGTCCAAAAGGCTTCATAAACAGACTCAGCTGGCCCTTTTACTGGCCACAGGGGCCCTTTTACTGGCCACAGGTCAGGAGACAGCTGGTTATTATAATCTTGCAATAATTCAGCTGGGTGCCAAAGACTTTTTTTTTTGTTAGTTCACATTCCTCAGGCTTTATCTACCTGTCTGCCAATCACAGACACTTTTATAAACCAGGATGCAGACACATCCCCACACCTATGCTGGCCCCAACACCACTCAGAAACACCCACTGATGACATCAGTTGCCCATTTGGGAGACCTCAGCACCCATCCTCTGGAAAACTTGGCCTGGTAAATCCATCTATCAAATTTAGCACCTGTAAAAAACCAGAAAGCATCCAAAACGATGACTTGGTTCTGATTACCAGGACCTGCAGGGGTTTAATCAGCTCCAAGAACCAGCTCCTCAGGACTCTTCAGCAGGCAGGTGAGGAGGAGGTGTCCTAGAAAACAACTTTTCTGCTGGTTGGTTGGTGTCTGGAAAGAAAAAAACAACTCCAGGCAAAGCAAAAAGCTCCGTGGGAGTCTGCCAAGGCCAGCAGGTACCTGAGTGGTGTTATCAGGAGTTTCCTCTTATCACCCTTCCCCTTTGGCTGGTTCATTTTCAAGGTTAAGGATAAAACTGCTTTCCCAGTAAGAGCAGAGCCTTCCCCCAGTTCTACTGGAGCCAACTGTGTGGGAAGCCTCAGGGATGTTTTTGCAAAGACAGAGCAGCCCCAGTGTGCTGGGCTATGATTAGCAAATCACAGAGGATGTGTTAAGGAAGAAAAAATGTTTTATATGCAACTGCTTTGTCCAAAAAAAAAAAAAAAAAAAAAAAAAAAATGATGATGAAAGGCAGAGGGAAAAAAAAAAAACTATTTTACCCAGTCTTAGGGGGGAAAATTAAGTTCATTTCATTCAGTGAAAGCTGAAGCAGATGTTCAGTCTTGGTGTGCATGCCCCAAGACTTACTACGTTGTGGCTTTCTACCCAAGGTGAACATTTAGGATCAATCTGGAGAGCTGGGGGTGTCAAAAGAAGGGGGGAGGGGGGAAATAAACCACAACTCAACTCCTAAATTAGTCCATTTACCACGTGTGGAACAGCACCCACCAGCTGAAAGGCTGTATTATAAAAATAAAATTTGGTGTGGATAGACAAGAGCTCTTCTGGATTTGGCTTCCAAGTTGGGCCTTCCCATCCTGCTCAGGAAAGCTGCCTTGAAATGATTGCAGTCCCAAAAAAAAACTTCTCTCTGATACAAGATCTAGTCCAGAGGGCTTACTTACACAGTAAGCAAGTTATCTTATGTAACTGCAGGCTGCAAGTTGTTCTCCTCCTCCAACACAGCAGCTTTCAGAAAGCCACAAACACACACAAAAAAAAAAAATAAAAAAAAGAGAGCAACGTTCTCAGGCTGCCAAGAGGACCTGAAGAAAGCCCCAGTTCATTTCTTTGGGAAAAAGCCCAAGATGGAGACCTGTTTGTTGGCTCTAGTGGTGGTGGCTGCTCCTTTCTTCAGGTTTTTTCTTTTCTTCTTTTGGTTCTTTCTTCAGAGGTGGGGCAGGGGGTTTGTGGGCAGCTGGTGGCTTGGCCTTGAAGTCCTCCTCGCTGTCAGTGCAGGATTCACTCTCGTAAACCTTCTCAGTCACTGAGGAAAAAAAAGAGGAAAAGAAAGGGAGAACAGGAGACAGAGAAGGAAATGGGAGAGGAAAAAAGGTGGGAAAAGGGGGGGAAAGGGGGGGAAAGGGGGGGGAAAGGGGGGGAAAGGGGGGGAAAGGGGGGGGAAAGGGGGGGGAAAGGCGGGGGAAGGGGGGGGGGGAAGGGGGGGGAAGGGGGGGGAAGGGGGGGGAAGGGGGGGGAAGGGGGGGGAAGGGGGGGAAAGGGGGGGGAAGGGGGGGGAAAGGGGGGGAAAGGGGGGGAAAGGGGGGGAAAGGGGGGGAAAGGGGGGAAAGGGGGGGAAAAGGGGGAAAAGGGGGAAAAGGGGAGAGGGGAGAGGGGAGAGGGGAGAGGGGGAGAGGGGGAAGAGGGGGGAGAGGGGGAGAGGGGGAGAGAAGGAAAACGGAAAAAGGAAAAAGGAAAAAGGAAAAAGGAAAAAGGAAAAAGGAAAAAGGAAAAAGGAAAAAGGAAAAAGGAAAAGAAGGAAAAGAAGGAAAAGAAGGAAAAGAAGGAAAAGGAAAAAAGGAAAAGAAGGAAAAGGAAAAAAGGAAAAGAGGAAAAGGAAAAAAGGAAAGAAGAGCAGATGGTGAGGGTTCAGCCTCTGTAGAGCAAAGACTTCCCCCCCACACACTGCAATTCTGGAAATGAGCATTTTGGGTTCACTGGAGTATTTGCCAGATAAAGGGATTGAAGTCATTGCTCAAGGTCATGCAGTGGAGCCAGAGGATGGGATTGGCTTTCCATAGAATCCAGATTAGCTTGGGTTGGAAAGGACCTTAAAAACCATCCAGGGACCCCTCCCACAGCCCAGGTTGCTCCAAGCCCCATCCAAGCTGGGCTGAGACACTGCCAGGGATGGGCAGTCGTAGAATCATGGAATGGTTTGGGTGGGAAGGGACCTTCAGGATCATTGAATTCAGGGACCCTTCAGGATCATAATTATTGCTTCCTTTGGAAGCCTGGGACAGGGTCTGCAGCAGTGTTGTCCCCAAAAGGGGCTCTGTCTGTCCCCTGGTGTGCCAGGAGCCACACACACAGTGCTGAGATATTTGCCCATGCAGGGCCTTGGAAAATGGGAGATCTTGGAGGTCCCTTCCAACCCAAACCATTCCATGATTCCATGAATATCCAGTTCTGCTCAGAAATCAGCAGTGTGCTATTCCCCAATGCAAACTCATCTTCCTGAAGCACAACTGCTACTGTTGTACCCCAAAATGTTAAAAATAACTTTGTAGGATAGAATCCCAGACTGGTTTGGGTTGGAAGGGACCCAAAAGCTCCTCCAGTTCCAACCCCTGCATGGGCAGGGACCCCTCCCACAGCCCAGGTTGCTCCAAGCCCCATCCAACCTGGGCTGAGATTCCAGGGATGGGGCAGCCCCAGCTTCCTTGGGCACCCTGGGACAGGGGCTCAGCACCCTCAGATTCAAGAATTTCTTCCTAAAATCTCTTCTCAATCTCCCCTCTTGTAACTTGAAATTCACGAATTTCTTCCTCAGATCTCATCTCAATCTCCCCTCATGCAGCTTGAAATCATCCCCCCATCCCATCACTCCCGGGGGGGTTGGAAGGAGATGATCTGGAAGGTCTCTTCCAACCCAAACCCTTCTGTGATTCCCAAGGGAATTCCCCCCTGCACCACAGGGGACCTGGGCAGAGCAGGAATGTCCCTGGGACATTTCAGACACTTCTTGTGCCCCCTTTAGTCTGGGGGATGTGTGAAGAGATCCCCACAGGACTCCAGACTTGGTGTGGGGACCACTGCCCATGAGCATCCCTGTCCTTGGGGACATCACAAGGGATGGGGCAGCCACAGCTTCCTTGGGCACCCTGGGACAGGGGCTCAGCACCCTCAAATTCAAGAATTTCTTCCTAATGTCCAACCTAAATGTTTCCTCTTCCAGTTTAAAGCCACTCCCCCTCCTTTCATCCCTCCAGGCCCTTGTCCAAAGTCCCTCCCCAGCTTTCCTGGAGCCCCTTCAGGCACTGGAAGCTGCTCCAAGGGCTCCCCAGAACCTTCTCCTTCTCTTCTCCAGGCACCAACACCCCCAACTCTCTCCCCCTGGCTCCAGAGCTGCTCCAACCCTCCCAGCATCTTCAAAGCCTCCTCTGGACTCCCAACAGCTTCTTGTCCTTCTTGAGCTGGGGGCTCCAGAGCTGGCCCCAACATTCCAGGTGGGATTCCATGAGAGCAGAGCAGAAGGAGACAATCCCCTCCTTCACCCTGCTGGTGATGCAGCCCAGGACATGGTTGATTTTTGGGCTGCCACCAGATGTTGCTGCCAACCAATACCCCAAAATCCTTCTCCTCAGGGCTGTTTGCAACCCACCCAACCTACAACTGTGCTTGGGATTGCCCTTAAGGGGGGGGCAAGTTAATGATTTGGGAGCTTTGCTGGCATTCAGCTCTTCCAAAAGGGTTCAGTGTCACCAACCACATCCATCTGCAGGCCTCATGCACACCCTGAACAGCAGCAGAAGGGCCCTCCAGGGGACTGTCCCCTCCTCAAACCTCTCCAAGAGTTGAGCACTTCAAGAAGTGAGGGTCAACTGTGCTGCAGACCTCCCAGAATCATGGAATCATTAAGGTTGGAAAAGACCTCGAAGATCCATCAAGTCCAGCTGTCAACCCAACAGCACCATGCCAACTAAACCATGTCCTCAAGTGCCCCATCTACATGTTTTTTGAACACCTAAAAAAAAACCAAAAAACACCTCCCCAGCTAAAAGAGGGACAGCAGCCTGCAGCCATCAATTCAAGCTGTCAAGCAGCTCTCAAAGTGATGGATTTGAACAAGATCAGAATCTGTAGTTCAGCATTAGCTGATGGAACATCTATTTTAGGTTTAAAAACCACCATTCGGGCTTGGCTTGATTTCCACAGGAGCCAAAGCCATCAGATTTGTCCTGAAATCCAGACAAGACCATCCAGAGACAAACCCTCCCTGGCATCTCTGAGATGAGCAAAGGAGCACAAAACTTTGAGGGCAGCTTCTTTCCATCCAGGTTAACAAGCAGGACAAATATATATATATATATTTTAAAAATCCTTAAAAAATAAAACCTGTGGCTGAAATAAAGGGCTCTGAGCAGGGCTGCCAGCTCACTGCTGTCAGTGTGTGGTGATGGAAAACTTCAGGGATATAAACCAAGGCTCCTGGAAATTAAACTGGAGTCAGCTCTGCTGATGAAAGCCACCATTAGGTACTAGTAAATGTTGTATCAGCTTTCCCAGCAGTGCTCTGGTATTCTTCTAATAAGCCATTTTTCTTTAGCAACTGTATTCATTTAAACAGATGTCCTGACTTCCCTTCTTCTGGGAAACTGGCTTTCACTTGCATTAATACATCCAATTAAATCAGGTTCTCTACGTAAGCAGAGCTTGGGAAGAGGAATGGTTGGAAATCCTGCTCCTGAGTGGATGCTCAAGCAGAGGCTGTAAACCCCAGCTCAGCTCTCCCTACAGAGGGAGCTGGTTTTTCAGTGAGCAGTTTTAACAGACCCCCAGCCACTCACTGAGCTTCCAGAAGTTATCACCTTGTCACCCCTGTCAGCAGCTATGGGTAACTCTGAAGGAGTGCACTTCATGTCCTCCAAGTGCAAGACAATCCAGTTTAGAGAAATGTTCTAAACTGAGCTCTCAGCAGAGCTGAGAAATCCTGTTTGTGGCAGCTACAGGCACAGTTCATAGAATCCTAGAATTGTCTGGGTTGGAAGGGAGCTCAGAGCTCCTCAAGTCCAACCCTTGATCCACTCCCCCCGTGGTTCCCAGCCCATGGCACTCAGTGCCACATCCAGGCTCTTTGGAAATATCTCCAGGGATGGAGAATCCACCCCTTCCCTGGGCAGCCCATTCCAATGCCTGATCCCCCTCTCCAGCAAGAAATTCTTTCTAATGTCCAACCTAAACCTCCCCTGGCACAACTTGAGACCATGGCCTCTTGTCTTGCTGAGAGTTGCCTGGGAAAAGAGCCCAACCCCCCCTGGCTCCAACCTCCTTTCAGGGACTTGGAGAGAGTGATGAGGTCTCCCCTGAGCCTCCTCTTCTCCAGCCTCAACACCCCCAGCTCCCTCAGCCCTTCCTCACAGCATTTCTGCTGGATCCCTTCACCAGCCCAGTTGCCTCCTTTGGACCTGCTCCAGCACCTCAAGCTCCTTCCTGAGCTCAGGGGCCCAGAACTGGACACAGGACTCAAGCTCTGGCCTCCCCAGAGCTGAGCACAGGGGCAGAATCCCTTCCCTGGACCTGCTGGCCACGCTCTTCCTCAGCCAGCCCAGGATGCCATTGGCCTTCTTGGCCACCTGGGCACACTGCTGCCTCCTCTTCAGCTTCCTGCCAATCCCAGCTCCCTTTCTGCCACTCTCTGCCCAGCCTGGAGCTCCCCAGGGGGTTCTTGTCTTGAACCTCATCCCCTTGGGATCAGCCCAACTCTCCAGTCTCTCCAGGTCCCTCTGCAGAGCCCTCCTGCCTTCCAGCTGATCCACACTCCCCCCAGCTTGGGGTCACCTGGGAATTTGCTGCTGATGGACTCAATCCCCTCATCTAAATCCTCACTAAAGATATTAAACAGCACTGGGCCCAACACTGATCCCTGGGGGACACCACGGCCGCCATTTTGATGCAGCCCCGTTCAGCACCACTCTCTGGGCCCGGCCCTCCGGCCAGTTCCTAACCCAGCACAGATGCCCCTGGCCAAGCTGTGGCCTGACAGCTTTTTCAGGAGAATCCTCTGGGAGACGGTGCCAAAGGCCTTGCTGAAGTCCAGGTAGAGCACATCCACAGCCTTCCCCTCATCCCCAGGCAGCCCCCTGATGATAAAAGGAGCTCAGGTTGGTCAGACAGGACCTGTCCTCCAAGTGCAAGAGAACCCAGTTTAGAGGAATGTTCTCCCACTGAGCTCTCAGCAGAGCTGAGAAATCCTGGGTTTGTGGTTACTGATGCTCAGCTCACAGCCAGCCTTGCTAAATCCCAGTAATTCAAATTATGGGAGCTTTAACTTCAAGCAGTGCTACAAGATGAATTTGCCTTCAGTGCACACATAAATATTCCAGTAAAAAGGTCCATGTGTGTCCTTTCAAGCTTCAGAAAGCACAAGGTAGAAATGCACCAGCTTAAACCTCAGTAATTCCCCTTTTGCTGCAGACTAAGAGCACTCAATTGATTGAGCCCAAGTTGATGCATGGTAACTTGCCTTGTGCTGAACTCCACAGCTACTTTTAATAGCTCCATTTCCCTCAGGGCTAATCCCTAAATTAGTTTTGCTTTTTGACACCAATTCCTATTGCAGCTAATGTGAAAAGGATCACTTAAAAGCATGGAGAAACAGAAAGTAGGGTCTAATCTGAAGGTGAGGATTTAATGTCTCTTAAGGCCTGGTTCTTCTTTTAAAAAACAAACAAATAAAACCCAAAAAACAAAATATAAAGACAGAGAGAGGGGGAAAAAAGCCCCTATATTTCAAATAACAATTTACATTAGTCTGGGAGATGTGTAAATTATTTAGATTTCAAATGATTAGGCCTGGGTATGGAAAGGATGGAGAAAGGAGGAGAAAAACTGGACAATAACCAGACAGGAAGTTCCAGACAACAGACTGGTATTTTTTTAGTTGGGAAAGCAGCACACCTCCTCTCTCCCCAGTTCCTCAGCATCCCAGTTCCATCCCTCTTCTCCATCCTTAGAGGATCTGTCCCCAAAGGCACAACAAGGGCTCGTGTTTCCCCTCTGCAGAAAACCGTGGTGGATGTGGAGTGTAAAACCAAAGGTCTGAATTTCACAAGAGGCTTTTAAACCCCTGGGGAGTGAAGAGCAGAGAAAGAAAGGCAATTTTCCCAGCCCTGGTACGTTTGGAAAAGACAAAGAGAAAGAGAGGGACTCTTTTTCTGGAAGCTGAACCCGGAACAGACGTTACCACGAGCTCTGGACGCAGCCCTTGTTCAACTCAACTCCCCAGCTAATGGTTTTCTGTTCCAGTTTCCTTCCAAGTGTTTTAAACAGTTCTATCTGGGATGGGAAAGCAAAACACTCCATAATGCAACAAGCCAAAGCAGTCAATAAATTTCTGCAAGTCTGATTCTTGGAGAAGAAGCCAGCACTTGAGATCTCAGTTCTCAGCGCAGGCGGTTGCCGAGTGCTTGGCTTTGGGTTTCTTTAAAGGAGACACACAAAGTTAATGGGAAACAGAAGATCACAGAAAAAAATAAAATATCATAGAATATAACTGCACAGACAGGTGCAAACAGATTCAAGCTGACTCATGTCCAAGCAGCTCCAAATCTGGCCAAGCAAGCCTGTATCTATGCTCATGGAAAACGACAAAACTGTAGGATGGCAACAGATGGTTTAAAAAACATCAGATCAGTTTTTAAAATCTTGAAAAAAGAAAAAAGAATCTGAACTCCTGCAGCTCTGCTTCAGTGTCAGGACACAGAGAAGGAAACAAAACTCCTGTCTAGGTCACAGGAGGAAGTAGCATCCAGTCAGGCTGGAGTTCAAAGCCTCTGGCTCTTGGTACTTCTACAGAGAATTTTTTGCCTCCTGAAAACAGAGTCAACCTTAAGAGAAACCCTCCTGGGGATTTAAGCCCCAACTTATTCCTTGTTTATTTAGGATACTTGAAGTTTGTATTAAGATAGAATTAAGCTCTGCTGCACAGCTCTGGATTTATCCCCAAAAGAAAAACAAAAAAAACCAACCCAAACTTATCCCAGCCCAAATTTATCCCAAAACTTAGACCTCTCCCTGCACCACCTTTAAAAGCTTTTAGCTTTGGAGTGGAGAGCAAATGAAAGAGGTGCTCGTGCTGGCAGGAGTGAAAGGTGAAGAGCTGAGAGAAAAATCTGCAAATAATTAAAAAAAAAATAATAAGAATTCAGCTACAGCTTCATGATTCCCTACCCAGGTCTTCACCAAAGGGCAGTTACCTCAACTTGAGGTCAAAGCAGAATAACAAAGTGACTTTTGAACCTCTCTCAAAGCCTGGCCTGTAGAAATCTTCAACAAATCTTCAATAATAAGGTTCACTGAGGTGTAGGAGGCAGCCACACTTACCCATGCAGCCTTCTTCTTGGTCAATAAACATTTTGGATTTCAGCACACGCTTCCGTTTCCTCTTCCTCCCTCCAGCTGAGACCTGAAGGACATCACAGAGTCTTGTGAGAAATCAAGAGTGAAGGCCCCAGGCATGTACACAGAAAAGGGTACAGCAGGCATGTACCAGTGCTGTTTAATATCTTTAGTGAGGATTTAGATGAGGGGATTGAGTCCATCAGCAGCAAATTCCCAGGTGACCCCAAGCTGGGGGGAGTGTGGATCAGCTGGAAGGCAGGAGGGCTCTGCAGAGGGACCTGGAGAGACTGGAGAGTTGGGCTGATCCCAAGGGGATGAGGTTCAAGACAAGAAGCCCATGGGGAGCTCCAGGCTGGGCAGAGAGTGGCAGAAAGGGAGCTGGGATTGCCAGGAAGCTGAAGAGGAGGCAGCAGTGTGCCCAGGTGGCCAAGAAGGCCAATGGCATCCTGGGCTGGCTGAGGAAGAGCGTGGCCAGCAGGTCCAGGGAAGGGATTCTGCCCCTGTGCTCAGCTCTGGGGAGGCCAGAGCTTGAGTCCTGTGTCCAGTTCTGGGCCCCTGAGCTCAGGAAGGAGCTTGAGGTGCTGGAGCAGGTCCAAAGGAGGCAACTGGGCTGGTGAAGGGATCCAGCAGAAATGCTGTGAGGAAGGGCTGAGGGAGCTGGGGGTGTTGAGGCTGGAGAAGAGGAGGCTCAGGGGAGACCTCATCACTCTCTCCAAGTCCCTGAAAGGAGGTTGGAGCCAGGGGGGGGTTGGGCTCTTTTCCCAGGCAACTCTCAGCAAGACAAGAGGCCATGGTCTCAAGTTGTGCCAGGGGAGGTTTAGGTTGGACATTAGAAAGAATTTCTTGATGGAGAGGGGGATCAGGCATTGGAATGGGCTGCCCAGGGAAGGGGTGGATTCTCCATCCCTGGAGCTCTTTCTAAAGAGCCTGGATGTGGCACTGAGTGCCATGGGCTGGGAACCACGGGGGGAGTGGATCAAGGGTTGGACTTGAGGAGCTCTGAGCTCCCTTCCAACCCAGACCATTCTATTCTATGATTCTATGAAAATAAAAACATCAACTCCAATTTCTCTAATGAAGCTGAGCACCCTTTGATAACTAAATCTGTCCCTTCCCAGGAGGAGGGGGTGATTCTACTCTCATTTTTGCTCATGCCAGAATTCTCCTCTTTCATCCTACTGGGATAAATTTCAGGGTGACAAAGAACAACTTCAGTGTGACAGCAAACTTTCCTGTCTCCCAGCACAGGGCACACATCCCTTTCCTGGGGCATGTGACATTTTAAAATGTGTTTAGTTCTGTGAGAAGGTGGCACTGGGGTTTGTCCCATCATCAATCTGAACGTGAGGATTTAATGTTTGTTAAGGCCTGGTCCTTGCTTAAAAAAACAAACCAACAAAATCCCAAAACCAAAATAAAAAGACAACAGAGAGAGGGGGGAAAAAAGCCCCTACATTTCAAATAACAATTTAGATTAGCAAATTATTTAGATTTCAAATGATTAGGCCTGGGTATGGAAAGGATGGGGAAAGGAGGAGAAAAACTTGACAATAACCAGACAGCAAGTTCCAGACAACAAACTCCAATTTCTCTAATGAAGCTGAGCACCCTTTGATAACTCAATTTGTCCCTAAGAACAAGAAATAAGGTGTGGAAGGCATCAGAACTCCTGCTGTGACAAACAGCTGCACTTTTCAGGAAAATTAGATCCATTTTCTCAGCTGAGAGGTTAACTTCTTGCCAGTCACTGCCCACCCTATGCAAGGTTAAATATCAAGAGTCTCTGGTTTCATTTCTGACCCTGCCCTGACTCCTGAGGCCAAGATTCAGAGAATTTCAAATACAAGCAGCAATTCACAGAACCATCCAGGAGGGGAAAAAAGATGGAAGCAGAGAACTGCTCTGTCAGCATAAAAGCAAGAGTGTAAATAATGGTGTAGAAAAACCAGTGAACATGTTGGATTCTTCCATGCAGGATGATGGGATGGACTTGATAACGAAACAGCATCTCCCCCATGGCATCTGAAAAGTGAAATCCCTGGGGAGCAGGATAAAACCAGGAGATAATCACCCTGATATGCTCTTACCTCCATGGATGGAGGCTCCAGTTCAGTTTTCAGAGCAGGTACAGGAGGTGGAGATGGAGCTTTCTCTTCCTCAGGTATGGGAGATGGTGGGACACCTGCTAAGAAAATTAACATCAGCTTGTAGCTATCCTCCTGTCTCAGATTATTTCATTTAACTCTGAGCAATGGCTTGTAACCTGTATTTAGATCTGGGGTTTACAAGTTCTTACTCAGATTTGTTTAATTCAAGTCAGGACAAATTGTTTGAAGTGTCAGCCTCCAGCCAGACTGCTCACCCACTGCTGCAGCTCCCAAGGGAAGGAGAGTGGTGGCTGGGATAGGATGGGAAAAGTGCATTTGGGATTTCTGATAAGCCAAAACCTGTCCCACCAAATGCAACTTTAAAAAAAAAAAAAAAAGGCATAAAACCTGGTGTGTTTTAGCCATGTGTTTCACTCTCCCATTAAAAAGAGAGACTGTAATTTGTTTAGAAGTTGAAGAAGTCGTGGTTTAAGGCTACGTATTCCCAAATTATTGAATAATCTTAAGTTTCTCTGCCTCTCCCCCATGTTTAAAACAGTCATTGCTTCATGGGTGGTGCTACACATCCCAACCAACCACTGCTGTTAGCTTGGAACTACCTGAATCCAAGATTTAAGAGCAATATACTTATTAGTGTAATATACTAAAATTACACATTACCCACCTCAAAAGATTGCTAGGGGACACTCCAACCTTTCATTTGAAAAAAAAAAACAAACAAACAAGAAAAAAACAACCCACCCCCCCCCAAAAAAAAAAAAAATAAGTCATCTGTGCTCTCCTCCAGGTGCAAGGACAGAGACAGGGGAACCTTTCCAGTGCCAAAACTGACTGAAATGGTCAAGGCCACCTTCACAGATTTGGAGTAAAACCAGGTCTGGAGCTTCTACCAAGAATGTCAGACAGGACCTTGGTGAGAGCAGGAGGGTTTCTAGACAGGAGAAAAAGCCAGGGTCACTCTTCTGTGGGGCTGGCAGAGGGTCAGAGATGTGCCAGTGATGAAAAATGAGTGCAGGGCAAGAGGGGAAGGGAGCAGCACCTTGCAGCACACACTGTGATTAATTTCAATGGCTTTAAGGAATCCTCTCCAAGTCCAAAGTGAGAAAGGCTGCCATGCAAACCCTCAAATGAGCAAGAACATAGAGAGGGGGGGGAAAAAAACTCCTCATCTGACCTATTGCTTAATAATAACAAGGCTGCTGCTGGCTGGGAGGACAGAGTGCCTGCTTGGCTTCTCCTCCCAGCTCCTCTGGCTGTAGCACTGCCTTCTCCTTGTCCTTGTAACAGGAATTCTGGCTCTGTAGCTGTCCCAACTGATTAGGTCAGTGTGAAGAATTATGAGTGTGCCAGGCAGGCAGCCAAGTGACCTTCAGAGGTTAAGAAGGGCTCAAGTGAAACAGGGGTGGCCTGCCAAGGCAAAATAATAAATTACATTCTTCAAACAAGGACTCAGCCTTCCTAACTACTTCAGTAAGCCAGGCAGAGAAATGCAAACAGAGTTGGGATAACATGACTTGCTATTCCACCTTGCTCCAAAGAGTCTGGCAGCTGTGCAAAGATTAAAAAAAAAAAAAAAAACCCAAAAAAAACAACAAACCAAACAACAGATCTGCTCGAAGGTGCAAACTCCTGTGGCTGAGGAGCTGCAGGGAACTCAAAATTCTCAGTGTTTACCTCAGTCTCACAGCAACTGAAAGGCTGAGATGTCTGTAGGCTGTGCAGAACCCAACCTGCTCCATGGATTTAGGCAGGCTGGCCACATGGATTTGAAAATATTTGGAAGAGGGCTGCAACCAGGCTGGTAAAAGAGAAACAATAATAAAAATTGCTGCCTCGTGCTGGAGGAGAGGCTGCTGAGAGTGTTTTCAGCTTGTCAGGCTGGCTTGGGGAAAATCTTGGGCTTTTCTTCAGCTTCCTCCAAATGGAAGCCCCAGGTTTTTGGCAGGCAGAAGGCACCTTTCTCCCCACGTCAGTGTTTGGGACTTACCATGAAGCTGCATCTCTCTGACTTTATTCTCCTCTTGCAGCCAACACAACCCTCTGACATGTGATAACTCCTGAGTCAACCTCAGGCTGCTGCCCACAGTTTACTCAACAGCAACAGCTGCATGAAATGGATAACAAGTTGGGCAACTGGATGCACCAAAAGATGTAAATCCTGGCTTTGTTCAGCTTGCTCTGACCCTGCCTGGAAAAACTGTGAGAAATCTTTAGTGCTGCTGCTCTCTGAAACTATCTGATAGAGTTTGGAGGTTACAGTGCCACTGAAATCACCTCCAAAGTGGCTGTAAAACACTTGTCAACACCACGAAAAGCTGCCTGTGTTGGTAGAGCTGAAGCTGCCAAAACCTCCTGTCCTCTGTGGACACACTTGTGGAGTTTATTCTGGCACTGGAAGCAAAAACAACCTGCAGTGACTAAGGCACCCTCAAACCAATATAATTTTTTTTTAATGAAAGAAAAAAAAATAAATCATTTAAATGGAGAGGATTGTGCCTTATGCCTTCTCTGGATTTTCAGCTGGGTACAATGTGCTTGCACTCATGTCAGAAGAGCTTATTTGAGGCTAATTTCAGTATATTAAGAGCAGACTGACACAAAACAACACCCAAAGCTTGCCCTGACACAGGGAGCTTCACACCAGTCCTTGTTTCAAACCCAGAAAATATCCCCAGGCTTGCCTGAAAAAAGGGCAGGGGTTTTATTAGCAGTTCCCCAGGTGAAGCCCTGGCTGAACACCCTGCAAGGGGCAGCAAAAGCTGCAGACAAAGCCTCCCCTTGTATCCACAGCAGGACAGGGCAACACCTCCAGCACTGCAAGCATCCCCTGCTCTGCTTCCAGCAGAGCTCACCCAGGTTATCCCTGAGGATTTGAGATCTGCTCCTGGTTTGGGGCAGCTTCCCATCTTGCTTTTTGTGTATTTCAAACTTCCCCCTGGGATGGTTGGCAGGGGAGTTTTGCAGCTGAACCCTCTCTGTGAGGATGCAGCCTGGAACAAGGACACCCCCAAGCCCCTTATGGATGCTGCTGATTGAAACTGCCCCCAGAGAAACCCCTTTCCAACCTTTCCAAGGGAAAATCTCTTCAAGTCCTGCTACTGTGCACTTCTTTTAATTGAAATTATTTGTAATTATTAAATTTATGTTTAGCATTGTATTGATATTTGTGCTTATTATTATGCTATTGCATATATTTATCATTCTATTTATATTTATTCTATTTATGCTTACCATCATATTTATAATCATTATATATTCATTTATAATATTTATACTTATATTTCCACTTATTATACTACTGTGCACTTCTTTTAATTGAAATTATTTGTAATTATTAAATTTATGTTTAGCATTGTATTGATATTTGTGCTTATTATTATGCTATTACATATATTTATCATTCTATTTATATTTATTCTATTTATATTTATGCTTACCATCATATTTATAATCATTATATATTCATTTATAATATTTATACTTATATTTCCACTTATTATATTTATACTTGTATTTATACTTACTGCATTTACACTTTATTACATTTAATATTAAATTATTTGCTTTATCCAACTTAGATTCTTGGGATTGGAATACTGAACACAACATTGCCTACAACACAGGTTTGGATTCAAGCTGAATATTTCCAAGAATTCAAATCTCTCTTCTTTCATCTGGTTGGCTTTAGAAGGGCCAAGCAGCAGAACTCAAAAAAGAGAGAAGCTCCCTCAAGTCTCTTTTCCTTTTAAAAAAGTGGGTGTAGCACTAAACTCACCTGAGGGATAAACAAATTTGTATTTATAGGCTATAATTTGCATAAATTTACAATTCTAATGCACAACACAAAGCTCATTCTTCACATGATGGAAAGAACAAAGAGGAGCACACCATGCAGGAGGAGCAAGATAATTTGCCCAAGAGAAAAATCAAACTTTCTGCACACACCTCTGGGGACAAATTTTTGTGACAGGATGAGGGGTGATGTTTTTCAATTAAAAGAGGAGAGATGCAGACTAGAGATATGGAAATTTTTTTTTTTTAAGAATTGGGGTGGTGAAACAGGGGCCCAGGCTGAGCAGAAACATCCCTGGAAACAGCCAGGGTCAGGTTGGATGGGGGTTTAGGTGAAGAGTTCCCTGCTCATGGTGGGGGGTTGGACAAAAAAAGCCATAGAGGTCCCTTCCAACCTGGAAGGAAATGATGGAAATTTTTTAGTTTGCAACTAAAAGAAGGGAGATGCAGACTAGAACTATGGAAATTTTTATTTTTTTTTTTGAGAATTAGGGTGCTGAAACAGGGGCCCAGGCTGAGCAGAAACATCCCTGGAAACAGCCAGGGTCAGGTTGGATGGGGGTTTAGGTGAAGAGTTCCCTGCTCATGGTGGGGGGGTTGGACAAGAAAAGCTCTAAAGGTCCCTTCCAACCTGGGATTTTATAATCTCCAGCAGGTTAAATAGAAAATCAAACTTTCTTCACACACCTCTGGGGACAAATTTTTGTGAGAGGATGAGGGGTGATGGTTTTCAATTAAAAGAGGGGAGATGCAGATGAGAACTATGGAAATTTATTTTTTTTTTGAGAATTAGGGTGGTGAAACAGGGGCCCAGGCTGAGCAGAAACATCCCTGGAAACAGCCAGGGTCAGGTTGGATGGGGGTTTAGGTGAAGAGTTCCCTGCTCATGGTGGGGGGGTTTGGACAAGAAAAGCTCTAAAGGTCCCTTCCAACCTGGGATTTTATAATCTCCAGCAGGTTAAATAGAAAATCAAACTTTCTTCACACACCTCTGAGGACAAATTTTTGTGAGAGGATGAGGGGTGATGGTTTTCAATTAAAAGAAGGGAGAAGCAGACTAGAACTATGGAAATTATTTTTTTTTTTTGAGAATTAGGGTGCTGAAACAGTGGCCCAGGCTGAGCAGAAACATCCCTGGAAACAGCCAGGGTCAGGTTGGATGGGGGTTTAGGTGAAGATGTCCCTGCTCATGGTGGGGGGGTTGGACAAGAAAAGCTTTAAAGGTCCCTTCCAATCTGGGTTCTATGATCTCCAGCAGGTTAAATAGAAATAAATAAAAAAACCATCCCTCCCTCCACAGCCCAGTGGGCCAAGTAGCCTCACTGGTATTGTTTTTCATGTCTAAACCCAGGGAAAATGAGTTTCAGGATACACCTGAGCCCTCAACCTGCCCAGCCCCATGGTTCCTAACTGCAAACCCAATTAACTCACAATTAAGAGCACAAATAAAACAAGGGAAAGACACCAAGCAGCCCCACAGCATGCACTGAAGGAGGAATTCACCTGCAGTCTCCTGGACCCCACCTCAGAGAAACCAAAACCCACAAAGCACCAAATTCAAGGGGAATTAATTCCTCCACTAAACTAAGGAGCCATAAACATGGGGCTCATCTCTGCCTGCTCTGGTTAGCAGGGAATGGATGAGCTGAGAGATTCCAGCCCAGCAAGGAACAGAGCTTCCAAGTGGCTGAAAAAGACTGATTCCAACCTTCCCTCAACAACCCAGCTTGTCAGGAGGCTGAGCAATGAGGAAATGGAAAGACCAGATAATTGCTTACAAACATTGCAAGGAATAAATAGCAAAGAGTGTGGGCATAAAATATATATATATATATATATATAATTATTTTTTTTTAATGGCCAAACAAGGAGCTGCACACAGGAATGTGAATGAAATTAAAGCTGATTATGAAAAATAACTTCCTGAGAGATTTATCATCCTGTGGAATAGTCTGGGTAGAAGTGATGGATGCCTGATGACAGAGATCACTTGAAATTAACACTGGGCAAAAGAGAAATCTTGAAAATGGGCCAAATGCAGCATGGCAGCTGTGAAGATATCCAACAGCACTCACCTCTCTGACTCGTATGAGAGATTCTCTTCAGTTTTGGGGTTGTTTCTCATGTGCTGGCCACACTAAATAAGCAAACAGCTTCAGTTCTCCTGCTGGACTCCCCCTCCTTGCTCCTGCTACTTACTGGTTCACCTTTTTGTTTTTGCTGGAGCTGGACAACAAACTGGTGGTTTCAATTATTTGTCCATAACGATCCCCAAGTCCTTTTCCTGATCAGTTTGTTGGATGACTCTGCCACTCAGGACTGAGCTCAGGGAGGGAGGGTGTGCTAACTTCTTTTCCACTTATCTGTGTTGAACGGCATTTGTCACCTCAATTATCCAAATTCTTTGGGATCTGGCCCTGCTGTTCCTCATTATAAACCCAAATCTTACAATGTTCTGGGCACCCTCCTCCTGTCCAAGCCAAGAGCCACCGAGGAGACGTGGAGTCTCATCGGATATGGCTCAACAATTTTGCCTCCAGTTTCTCTATTATCTATTTTTTTTTAATTTTTTTTTTTTTGGGGGGGAAGTCTTGCTTCCAACACTGCCTTCCAAACCATTTCTATAAACAGCCAGAATGAAAGATTCTAAAAATGACCCTGGGAAGGGGAGAGAGGTCAATTTGCAAGTGTTTACTCACCAAATAAACTGGTTATGACCAGTCTTACAATTCTGGAAGGCATGGTAACTTTCACAAGAGATTTGAGAACCTCCTTCCCACACATCAGTGTGACAAGCAGCACACTTGGTGAGGAAACAGCCAGATCTGAGCTGAGCTAAAACAAAGACTGAATGAATCTCAAACTGTAGTCCCAAGTGCTTGCAGCACAAGAGAAAAAGAAAGCTTGAACTGTGGCCATTTGCATGGTCTTTAGTCCTCTAAACTATTCCCTCAATCATTGACCAACAGCTTTGGAGAGTAATCTTGCTGAAATCAGGCCCCTGACCTACATGCCTGGTTGTTTCCACATTTTTTTTTACCTTCCTCATCACTGCTGTCAGACAGAAGCTGTTTAATCCTCTTCCTCTTTTTCTTTACGTTCTCGGGATCTCTCTCTTCCTCGTTGTCTGTCTTGTCCAACCTCTTCATTTTACTGCCACAAAAGGAGGAGAAAAAAAAGAAAATAAAATGGAATAAACAAGTGTTATCCCTTGTGCATGCATGGAAAGGCCATGCTCATCACTGCTGTCAGACTGAAGCTGTTTAATCTGCTTCCTCTTTTTATGCTCTCGGGATCTCTCTCTTCCTCGTTGTCTGTCTTGTCCAACCTCTTTATTTTGCTGCCACAAAAAGAGGAGAAAAAGAGTAAAATAAAATGGAATAAACAACTGTTATCCCTTGTGCATGCATGGAAAGGCCATGCTCATCACTGCTGTCAGACAGAAGCTGTTTAATCTGCTTCCTCTTTTCTTTACATTCTCGGGATCTCTCTCTTCCTCGTTGTCTGTCTTGTCCAACCTCTTCATTTTACTGCCACAAAAAGAGGAGGAAAAAAAAGAAAATAAAATGGCATAAACAAGTGTTATCCCTTGTACATGCATGGAAAGGCCATGCTCATCACTGCTGTCAGACAGAAGCTGTTTAATCTGCTTCCTCTTTTTATGTCCTCGGGATCTCTCTCTTCCTCGTTGTCTGTCTTGTCCAACCTCTTCATTTTGCTGCCACAAAAAGAGGAGAAAAAGAATAAAATAAAATGGAATAAACAAGTGTTATCCCTTGTGCATGCATGGAAAGGCCATGCTCATCATCCTGTCAGACTGAAGCTGTTTAATCTGCTCCCTCTTTTTATGCTCTCGGGATCTCTCTCTTCCTCGTTGTCTGTCTTGTCCAACCTTTTACTGCCACAAAAAGAGGAAAAAAAGAGTAAAATAAAATGGAATAAACAAGTGTTATCCCTTGTGCATGCATGGAAAGGCCATGCTCATCACTGCTGTCAGACTGAAGCTGTTTAATCTGCTTCCTCTTTTCTTTACATTCTCGGGATCTCTCTCTTCCTCGTTGTCTGTCTTGTCCAACCTCTTCATTTTACTGCCACAAAAGGAGGAGAAAAAAAAGAAAATAAAATGGAATAAACAAGTGTTATCCCTTGTACATGCACAGAAAGGCCATGCTCATCATCCTGTCAGACTGAAGCTGTTTAATCTGCTTCCTCTTTTTATGCTCTCGGGATCTCTCTCTTCCTCGCTGTCTGTCTTGTCCAACCTCTTTATTTTACTGCCACAAAAAGAGGAGAAAAAAAAGAAAATAAAATGGAATAAACAAGTGTTAAATAAAAATCTCCTCTCCATTGTGCATGCATGGAGAGGCCAGGCTCGTTGTGACAAGCATGGTCCTGAGAGGAGAGCATGCTGGAGAGGAAGTGCATCTGTAGCATCACACACACTGAAGGACACTCACTCACCTGCTTAGTCCAGGTGACCTTGGAGGTCCCTGACAACCCAAATTTTTCTGGGATTCTAGAGATTATCATCAGGCATAGCTGCACCAGCACTTTCAAACCTCTCAGCCTTCCCCACACTCCAAAACAAGGATTTCTTTACCCCCTTTCTGCAGCCCAAGGTTTTGCCCAGTCCCTCACCTCCCTTGGCCACAGGGAGCTGGCAAGAGAGCATTTCTGATCTTGTCTCTCTAGCTCAGGCTCCCCAAACACTCACGTCCCCACCAGCAAGGCTCAGAAGCTCTTTTGACAGACTGCTTGCCCACTGACTGACTATGAGGTAGTGTCTCAGAATCCTGGAGCCATTTTTAAAGACTACTGGAAAAATAAAAGAGCTTCTTTCTTTCTCATGCTGGCGAGACGTGTCAGACTAACAAGCCTGGAGGCTGAAGGCCCACGTATCCTCATCAAGCTGGTACAGCCCAAGTGGCCTTCCCAACACCAGGCTGCCAACATGAAGTTGCCAGGCCCTTGGTTTTTTTGGAATTAAGACTATCAATAAGGTGAGCAGTTTGCTCTAAGTGGGCTGGGGGGGTTTGCTTCCCTATTTAGTCAGAACTCGATGGAGACCACCACTGAATTTACTCCTAGGCCACCAGAGAACCATCAGACTGGAATGATTTTTTTTTTTTTTTTTTTTGTCCCTGTCAGTTTGGGTTGGATTCAACACAAAGGGCTGGACTTCAAAATTTACTTGGAGCCTCAGCCCAAAGTAAACCAGTGGCATTGAAAGCAGCAGCACATTAGCTATGGGAATCAACAAGCAGAACTTTGTGTGCTGGAAGCTGTGTACATATAAGTTTGGGAATATACAATTTTCCCTGCAGGACAGGTGCTCCTGCCAACCCCCACAGATTGCCTGGGGGGTCTGTATTCAGTCTGCTCCCAGCATGAGGTTGTCCCATGGAAAGCCACATCCCTCCCACCAAGGACTCCCTGGACAGTGTCTCTTTTGCAATGGGCACAAAATGGCCCCCGAGGCATCTGCAGCACAAAAATGGAAAAGAAATGTTAGGAAAGAATTCTGAGAGATAATTTTAGCCAGGTTTCATGCAATTTAGTAGCTGGAAACAGGAGGTGAGCTAGCACTGGATGATCAGCCAGCTCCCCTGCAGGCCATCAATAAGGTTAACAGATTACAGGGAGCCCACCTTTTTTTGTCCTTCTGTTGAGTTTTAGCAGACTCTGTTTTCTTCCCAGGTTTCTCTACTACAGTGTTAGGGGATGACTCTGGTTCTGCTACAGGAACTGAAGGCTTGATGACTTCTTTCTCCTCCTTTGGCTGCTCAGGCACCGAGTTGACTTTGAGTTTATCTGGAAAAAAGACATTAAAAAATAAATCCAAACCCTGGGCATTCAGTATGAACAAGAAGTGACAAAAGAGCTGGCTAAACAAAACACTGTGAAGCCCAAGAATACAGAAAACACTTGGAAATGATGTATAAAAGCATTAGGGATCTAGGCTAACCAAGCTGTGTCATGCATCAAACAGGACACACTTAAATTTCTTGCTGATTTACCAGTTTGGTTCTGCTGCTCCTGATGGCACAGCCTAAGAATACCCCAAGCTGAGTGTCCTAAATTCTACAGGAGAGGGATGGGAGGCAGGGGAAGAAGCTTTTATGGGCTTTTAGGGTCTTATGGTATTGCAGAAGTGTTTGGAATCCCCTTTTCCAGACAGGCCCTTTGGCATAACCCAACCTCCATCTTTATATAGCCCATCAATCCCATCTGAATTAGAGTTTTAGTCAAACACCAAAGTGTCCAGGAGCAGTAGAATCACAGAATCCTAGAACTGGCTGGGTTGGAAGGGAGCTCAGAGCTCCTCAAGTCCAACCCTTGATCCACTCCCCCCGTGGTTCCCAGCCCATGGCACTCAGTGCCACATCCAGGCTCTTTGGAAATAGCTCCAGGGATGGAGAATCCACCCCTTCCCTGGGCAGCCCATTCCAATGCCTGATCCCCCTCTCCATCAAGAAATTCTTTCTAATGTCCAACCTAAACCTCCCCTGGCACAACTTGAGACCATGGCCTCTTGTCTTGCTGAGAGTTGCCTGGGAAAAGAGCCCAACCCCCCCCTGGCTCCAACCTCCTTTCAGGGACTTGGAGAGAGTGATGAGGTCTCCCCTGAGCCTCCTCTTCTCCAGCCTCAACACCCCCAGCTCCCTCAGCCCTTCCTCACAGCATTTCTGCTGGATCCCTTCACCAGCCCAGTTGCCTCCTTTGGACCTGCTCCAGCACCTCAAGCTCCTTCCTGAGCTCAGGGGCCCACAACTGGACACAGGACTCAAGCTCTGGCCTCCCCAGAGCTGAGCACAGGGGCAGAATCCCTTCCCTGGACCTGCTGGCCACGCTCTTCCTCAGCCAGCCCAGGATGCCATTGGCCTTCTTGGCCACCTGGGCACACTGCTGCCTCCTCTTCAGCTTCCTGGCAATCCCAGCTCCCTTTCTGCCACTCTCTGCCCAGCCTGGAGCTCCCCATGGGCTTCTTGTCTTGAACCTCATCCCCTTGGGATCAGCCCAACTCTCCAGTCTCTCCAGGTCCCTCTGCAGAGCCCTCCTGCCTTCCAGCTGATCCACACTTCCCCACTTTTATTTATGATCAACAGCAGAAAAGCTGAGGGACACAATTATTAACGTGGGACTTTCTGGCAATGGTGAAACCTTTGAAGCCAGGAGAGATGTATGACATGGAGGGAATAAACCTTACTCCTGGAATCACCCCCTCTCTTCTCTACACATCATCATTTCCAGTTCTGCTCCTTCCCTGCAGGCACCTCATGAGTTTCCTTGAGGACTCAGCAGAGAGGTGAAACCCCTTGGAAACCTGGAGATGCATCTGCAAAGGTTTCTCCATCACCTCTGGCTTTTCTTTACCACTCAACTTCCAGCTTCTTGGGTCTTGGGGCTATGGATCTGCTGAGGGCTTAGGAATGATCTCAATTGTAGTAACTGTGCTTAGGCTTGGGAGGTTCAGGCTGAAAACTCAGAGAAAAGAATCCTGAAGGTTGGAAAAAACCTCTTGGATCATCAAGTCCAACCATCAGCCCAACACCACCCTCTAAACCATGTCCCCAAGTGCCAGGTCTACACATTTCTTCAACACCTCCAGGGATGGTGACCCCACCTCTGCCCTAGGCCGCTTCTTCCAATGCTTGACCACTCTTTCAGTAAATAATTTTATTTTTTTTTTTTTTTTTAATATCCAATTTAAGCTCCCTCAGCTTCACAAAAACAAGAACTCAGACACCCAAGAGGACTGTGCCTTGTGTGTTCTGCACTGGAACTGTACCCTGCAAAGAGATGGCTGTTAAAAAAGGGTATTTTGGTGTTTACTCTCTCCTGGTAGCTTTTCTTTGAATCCTCTTGTATTCATTATTAAAAGGGCATCTTTGAAAATAAATCCTGCAGTCCTTTTTCCAATGGCTATTTAAAAGCTGCAGAATATTTGCTTTCGACTTGGATAATTTAGCTGAGAAGGGATTCTCCAGAGGCCACCAAATCCCTGCTCAAAAGGGGAAGGCCACCCCTGAAAAAAAAACTCTTTATTATCCTCCACTTCTTAGCTCTTCAGTTTTCAGTAATTAACTGCACAGCTAACTATAGACTGCTCAGAGATTTGTGCTGAAAAGCAGGCATCATCAACACGCCCTGGGTAACAGGTCCTGGCAAACACTTTCCCAAGAGCTGAGCTTCCAGCCAGAACTACTCACTTTAAATCAGATTTTTTCTGCACTAAAAATCCTCCCTGGGTCAGCCTGCACAAATATGTCAGTTCAATTGATCTCCATCCAGCAAGTAGTTTTGGTTTTTTGGTTTTTTTTTTGTCTGAAAAATTCCACTTAGAAAACTTTTAATTTTTTGCCTACCAAAAAAAAAAAAAAAATTCCATTAACCCCTCCAAGGCCAAAAGAAAAGTAAGAATAAAAAAGCTCTGAAAGAATAAAAAATGAAAGAATAAAAAAAAAGAAAGAATAAAGAAAAGAATAAATAAAGAATATTCATGAAAGAATAAAGAAAAGAATAGAAAGAATGAATGAATAAAAAAAGAATGAAAGAATAAAAAAAAAATAGAATAGGATGGAAAAAAGAATAGGATGGAAACTGCAAGAAAAGAAGGGATATGGAAAAAAAGGGAAAGGGGGAAAAAAGGGAAAGGGGGGAAAAAAGGGAAAGGGGGAAAAAAGGGAAAGGGGGAAAAAAGGGAAAGGGGGAAAAAAGGGAAAGGGGGAAAAAAGGGAAAGGGGGAAAAAAGGGAAAGGGGGAAAAAAGGGAAAGGGGGAGAAAAGGGAAAGGGGGAGAAAAGGGAAAGGGGAAAAAAAGGGAAAGGGGGAAAAAAGGGAAAGGGGAAAAAAAGGGAAAGGGGAAAAAAAGGGAAAGGGGAAAAAAAGGGAAAGGGGAAAAAAAGGGAAAGGGGAAAAAAAGGGAAAGGGGAAACAAGGGAAAGGGGAAACAAGGGAAAGGGGAAAAAAAGGGAAAGGCAAAAAAAAGGGAAAGGCAAAAAAAAGGGAAAGGCAAAAAAAAGGGAAAGGCAAAAAAAAGGGAAAGGCAAAAAAAAGGGAAAGGCAAAAAAAGGGAAAGGCAAAAAAAAGGGAAAGGCAAAAAAAAGGGAAAGGCAAAAAAAAAGGGGGGAAAAAGGCAGAAAAGGGGGAAAAGGGGGAAAAGGGGGAGAAGGGGGAAAGGGGGAAAAAGGGAAAAAGGAAAAAAGGAAAAAAGGAAAAAAGGAAAAAAGGAAAAAAGGAAAAAAGGAAAAAAGGAAAAAAGGAAAAAAGGAAAAAAGGAAAAAAGGAAAAAAGGAAAAAAGGAAAAAAGGAAAAAAGGAAAAAAGGAAAAAAGGAAAAAAGGAAAAAAGGAAAAAAGGAAAAAAGGAAAAAAGGAAAAAAGGAAAAAAGGAAAAAAGGAAAAAAGGAAAAAAGGAAAAAAGGAAAAAAGGAAAAAAAGGAAAAAAAGGAAAAAAAGGAAAAAAGGAAAAAAAGGAAAAAAGGAAAAAAAGGAAAAAAAGGAAAAAAAGGAAAAAAGGAAAAAAAGGAAAAAAGGAAAAAAAGGAAAAAAAGGAAAAAGGAAAAAAAGGAAAAAGGAAAAAAAGGAAAAAAAGGAGAAAAACAAGAAGGAGAAAAAAAGGAAAAGGAAAAAAAAAACAAAGATGTTTCTAGCATCTTTCATGGGGTTTTTTGTTTTGTTTTTGCCTTTGTTTTGGGCTTTTTTTTTTTTTTTTTTTTTAAATTTCAACCCCCCCAGGCTGGTCCCTGCCCCCACTGCTTTCTGCCAGGAGATGGAGGTTGTGGAGCACTTACTCATGGCAGCTTTTTCAAAGAAGTTGTTGATGATCATGTTGCCCTTTGCTGCTGGTTTGCTGCTTGCTGCAGACACCTGGAAGCAAAGAGAGGAGAAACCACAGGAATTCTTCACACAGCAGCTCCCAAAAGGCACAACTCTGGCTGTGGGCAAGGAAAAGTTATGCCCAGACTTGGGGGGGGAGAGGGGGTCTTGGGTTTTCTTGGATTTCAGTAGCTGTTTAGAAAAATTAAGATACTAAATATTAAATACTAAATACTAAATACTAAATACTAAATACTAAATACTAAATACTAAATACTAAATACTAAATACTAAATACTAAATACTAAATTAATTAAGATACTAAATACTAAGATACTAAATACTAAGATACTAAATACTAAGATACTAAATACTAAGATACTAAATACTAAGATACTAAATACTAAGATACTAAATACTAAGATACTAAATTAATTAAGATACTAAATACTAAATACTAAATACTAAATACTAAATTAATTAAGACACTAAATTAATTAAGACACTAAATTAATTAAGACACTAAATTAATTAAGACACTAAATTAATTAAGACACTAAATATTAAGATACTAAACATTAAGATACTAAATATTAAGATACTAAATTAATTAAATACTAGACATTAAACCCTAAACATTAAACCCTAAACATTAAACCCTAAACATTAAACCTAAATTAAAATACTAAATTAATCAAGATACTAAATATTAAGATACTAAATATTAAGATACTTAATATCGATACTAAATGAAGATACTAAATATTAAATACTAAATGAAGATACTAAACATTAAACCCTAAACATTAAACCCTAAATTAATCAAGATACTAAATATTAAGATACTAAATATTAAGATACTAAATATTAAGATACTAAATATTAAGATACTAAATTAATTAAGATACTAAATATTAAATACTAAATGAAGATACTAAACATTAAACCCTAAACATTAAACCCTAAACATTAAACCCTAAACATTAAACCCTAAACATTAAACCCTAAATTAATCAAAATACTAAATATTAAGATACCAAATATTAAGATACCACATATTAAGATACTAAATATTAAAATACCAAATATTATATGGATCCATGAGTAAATTACTTATGATTCTTCAGCTAGGCCTTCAAATCTAACTTGGGTCCCATTCCCAGCTGAAATCAGTGGTTGGGACTTGGGTCAGTTCCCAACAAAAACTTTTTTTTTTCCTATTTTTGTCTTTTTTTTTTTTTTTTTTTTTTTTTTTTTTTTTCCCAAAACTATCAGTGCCTCAATTCACAGTAACCAGAGGAAAGAAGAGAGATTGGCCAAACCATAAAGAATTTATCCAGCTCCCCTGGTCAGCTGAGCCCTTTGCAAAAAGATATCACTGCTCTATTGCATTAAAAAAGCCACCACCAAAATGACAAAAAAAAAAAAATAAAAAATCACAGACACAAAAAGAAACCCCTACCCACCCAAGGAAGCTTGGCCTCTTAATATTTTCATGCAAAAAAGGCAACCAGACATTAAAGTTCCCCAAAACACTCTCAACAAGCAGATTTCATCAGTTTTAAACTCATCAAAATGAACCCAAAAAGTACCCAAATTGTTATAAAAAAAAAAGCCAAACTATATGCAGGGAATGTTACCATTTTAACACCTATTTACTGGCCATCTTGCTTTAAAAACAATTCTGCTCACTCAAATGTAAATCCTGGAAGAACCAGCAGCTAAGAAGATAAACAATTTAGTCTTGTGCAGCTCAAGCTCTGAAACTTCCCTCACAGATGAAATTTAAACACCTTGAGACTTTTAAGACCTGGACCTCTCACATTTCACTTATTGCTCAAAACAAATCCTTTTAAGCACAATGGAGAGAGCAAGATCCTCAGTTGGTGTATATATTGGCATAACTGGAGACAATGGAAGAATTGTCTGAATAAAGCAGCTGTGCTGGTTTAGATTTGCTGGAGATCACAGAATCCTAGAATTGTCTGGGTTGGAAGGGAGCTCAGAGCTCCTCAAGTCCAAGCCTTGATCCACTCCCCCCGTGGTTCCCAGCCCATGGCACTGAGTGCCACATCCAGGCTCTTTGGAAATAGCTCCAGGGATGGAGAATCCACCCCTTCCCTGGGCAGCCCATTCCAATGCCTGATCCCCCTCTCCATCAAGAAATTCTTTCTAATGTCCAACCTAAACCTCCCCTGGCACAACTTGAGACCATGCCCTCTTGTCTTGCTGAGAGTTGCCTGGGAAAAGAGCCCAACCCCCCCCTGGCTCCAACCTCCTTTCAGGGACTTGGAGAGAGTGATGAGGTCTCCCCTGAGCCTCCTCTTCTCCAGCCTCAACACCCCCAGCTCCCTCAGCCCTTCCTCACAGCATTTCTGCTGGATCCCTTCACCAGCCCAGTTGCCTCCTTTGGACCTGCTCCAGCACCTCAAGCTCCTTCCTGAGCTCAGGGGCCCAGAACTGGACACAGGACTCAAGCTCTGGCCTCCCCAGAGCTGAGCACAGGGGCAGAATCCCTTCCCTGGACCTGCTGGCCACGCTCTTCCTCAGCCAGCCCAGGATGCCATTGGCCTTCTTGGCCACCTGGGCACACTGCTGCCTCCTCTTCAGCTTCCTGGCAATCCCAGCTCCCTTTCTGCCACTCTCTGCCCAGCCTGGAGCTCCCCATGGGCTTCTTGTCTTGAACCTCATCCCCTTGGGATCAGCCCAACTCTCCAGTCTCTCCAGGTCCCTCTGCAGAGCCCTCCTGCCTTCCAGCTGATCCACACTCCCCCCAGCTTGGGGTCACCTGGGAATTTGCTGCTGATGGACTCAATCCCCTCATCTAAATCCTCACTAAAGATATTAAACAGCACTGGGCCCAACACTGATCCCTGGGGGACACCACGGCCGCCATTTTGATGCAGCCCCGTTCAGCACCACTCTCTGGGCCCGGCCCTCCAGCCAGTTCCTAACCCAGCACAGATGCCCCTGGCCAAGCTGTGGCCTGACAGCTTTTTCAGGAGAATCCTCTGGGAGACGGTGCCAAAGGCCTTGCTGAAGTCCAGGTAGAGCACAACCACAGCCTTCCCCTCATCCCCAGGCAGCCCCCTGATGATAAAAGGAGCTCAGGTTGGTCAGACAGGACCTGCCCTTCCTAACCCCGTGCTGGCTGGGTCTGATCCCTTGTCCCTCCTGCAGGAGCTGTGGGATTACACTGAGGATGAGCTGCTCCATAACCCTGCCAGGCACTGAGGTCAGGCTCAAGGAGGAATTCCAAAGCATCTAAAAGTCAGGATAAATGGATTTTTTGTGGCTAGATAATGTGGCACGATGTCTTTTTGCCCGAGATAACTGGCACAGGAGGCACATCTTGCATTAGATGGTTAAATACTCACAAACCAGTGACCAAGCACTCCCAGTTCAGCACTGGAAGCAGGAGATGAGGCTGAGCTTGAAGTTCTTGAGGTTGAGTTAGAGCAGAGCTGGAAGAGCAGCTGATTAAAGCTATTAACCCAGAGGGCTGCCAAAAGCTCTGAGGTAACTTACACCTGGGGCCTCTTTAGCCTCTGTTTTGGTTTCTTTATTTGTATCCTGGGGTTTAGAAGCTGTTTTGGCTGCAAACATCCCCATGATCCCTCTGGGCTGCTGGGAGGTCTGTTTAGCAGTAGATGGACCATGGCCATTGACCACAGGGGCACTCAGGTTGGTGTCACTTGGTGCTGGGGACCCAGCCTGGGCTTGAGAAGTTTCAGCTGGTGGCCTGAGGACAGCAGCAGCACAGTGAATGGCACTGAACCTGTGTGATGGAGTGAAAAAAAAAAAATTCAATTAGCCTTTTAACTTCCTATTTTTCCACCTGGGTTTCCTTCCCCCTTGCACCTTGCTTCTCTGTGGTCTCCTGTTCTTGGGAGAGAAGGGGGAAACCAGAACAACAAGAAAAAAAAAAATACCCCAAACAAACAAAAGAGGAAATTATTTTCCTCCTGTTCTTGTGGGAGAGGGGGAAACCAGAACAACAAGAAAAAAAAAAATACCCCAAACAAACAAAAGAGGAAATTATTTTCCTCCTGTTCTTGTGGGAGAGGGGGAAACCAGAACAACAAAAAAACCCCTCCAAATAAAAGAGGAAATTATTTTCTCTGTGGTCTCCTGTGTTTGGGGGAGAGGGGGAAACCAGAACAACAAAAAGAAAAAAAAAACCCAAACAAACAAAAGAGGAAATTATTTTCTCTGTGGTCTCCTGTTCTTGGGGGAGAAGGGGGAACCAGAACAACAAAAAAAAAAAACCCCAAACAAAAGAGGAAATTATTTTCCTCCTGTTCTTGGGGGAGAAGGGGAAACCAGAACAACAAAAAAAAAACCCACCCCAAACTAACAAAAGAGGAAATTATTTTCTCTGTGGTCTCCTGTTCCTGGGGGGAAGGGGGAAACGAGAAGAATAACAACAAAAAAACCCAAACAAACAAAAGAGGAAATTATTTTCTCTGTGTCCTGTGTTTGGGGGAGAGGGAAACCAGAACAAGAGCAGCAAAAAAACCAAACCCAAACAAACAGAAGAGGAAATTATTTTCCTCCTGTTCTTGGGGGAGAGGGGGAAACCAGAACAACAAGAAAAAAAAAATACCCCAAACAAACAAAAGAGGAAATTATTTTCCTCCTGTTCTTGGGGGAGAAGGAGAAACCAGAACAACAAGAAAAAAACCACCCCAAACAAACAAAAGAGGAAATTATTTTCTCTGTGGTCTCCTGTTCTTGGGGGAGAAGGGAGAACCAGAACAACAAAAAAAAACCCCCAAACAAACAAAAGAGGAAATTATTTTCCTCCTGTTCTTGGGGGAGAGGGAGAAACCAGAACAACAAAAAAAAACCTCCAAATAAAAGAGGAAATTATTTTCTCTGTGGTGTCCTGTGTTTGGGGGAGAGGGGGAAACCAGAACAACAAGAAAAAAAACCCCAAACAAACACAAGAGGAAATTATTTTGTGCATGGGATGAGAAAAGGATCCTCTACTGCTGCAACAGCACCAGCCAGGCAGGTAAATCACCACTGAAACAGCTCAGAAGATCCCCAGAATATTCAGCCTTAACTACATAAAGTCATTTCCATGTGATCCCTGGGCAACAGGGAAGCAACCCCAGCTTGGAGCAGCCCAAAACGTGATTGTTTGAGAGACAGAAAAAAGAATAAAATGATGTGCTCACAGTTACAATTCTCTGACAGTCAGGAATAGCAGTGCCCAAAAATAACTCCACTCTGCTCCCCACTGTGCAAATCCCAGGCAAGGCTTTCCAGATTTCCTCCAAAAACACCAGAAAAAGAGCACAGCCTCACGCCTCCCAACCCATGGAATTACACAGCATCTTTATTTGCCTAAGAAACAACCCAGGCTCCTGGCAATTCATTCCTCTGCCTCAGCACCAGCAGCTCATCTGCACAATCCACTGATCAGGCACTGAAATGTCTTCACAAAAACCCCCACCAGCTCCACAGCATCTCCAGGCTGCAGCAGCCAACCTTCTGGATGTTCAAAATTTAAAGGAGGGAAAAAGGGCATTGAAGAGAAATAGTCGTGCTTTTTTTTTCTGCTCTCAAACTGTTTTCAACATCATAGAACGGGTTGGAAGGGACCCAAAAGCTTCTCCAGTCCCAACCCCTGGATGTGCAGGGACCCCTCCCACAGCCCAGGTTGCTCCAAGCCCCATCCAACCTGGGCTGAGACACTGCCAGGGATGGGGCAGCCACAGCTTCCTTGGGCACCCTGGGACAGGGGCTCAGCACCCTCACCCCAAACAATTTCTTCCTCCCCAAGATCTCCTCTCCATCTCCCCTCTTGCAGCTGGAAACCCTTCCCCCTCATCCCATCCCTCCAGGCCCTTGTCCCAAGTCCCTCCCCAGCTTTCCTGGAGCCCCTTCAGGCACTGGAAGCTGCTCCAAGGGCTCCCCAGAACCTTCTCTTCTCTCCTCTCCCCCTCTCCTTCCCCCTCCCTCTCCTTCTCCTCCCTCTCCCTCTCCTTCTCCTCCCTCTCCTCTCCTTCTACTCCCTCTCCCTCTCCTTCTCCTTCTCCTCCTTCTCCCTCTCCCTCTCCTCTCCTCTACTTCTCCTCTACTTCTCCTCTACTTCTCCTCTACTTCTCCTCTACTTCTCCTCTACTTCTCCTCTACTTCTCCTCTACTTCTCCTCTACTTCTCCTCTACTTCTCCTCTACTTCTCCTCTACTTCTCCTCTACTTCTCCTCTACTTCTCCTCTACTTCTCCTCTACTTCTCCTCTACTTCTCCTCTACTTCTCCTCTCCTCTCTTCTCCTCTCCTCTCCTTCTCCTCTCCTTCTCCTCTTCTCCAGGCTGAACAACCCCAATCCCTCAGCCTGGCTTCCCAGGGAGCTGCTCAGCCCTCTGAGCATTTCAGTGGCTCCTCTGGACACCTTCCAGGAGCTCTGTGTCCTTCTGATGCTGGGGACTCCACAACTGGACACAGGACTCCAGGGGGGGTCTCAGCAGAGCAGAGTATTCACTAAAATTCACTAAATAATCACTGAAAAAATTAAGGCAAAGGCTTGGACTATGCTCTGCAAACAAGGAGCTGCTTCTGCTTGGAAAGCTGACAGCAACATGCATGAAATTCAGTTATTCACATAAATACATTTAACTATTTCCACCATCTTCACAGCACAACATAAAAAACACAGAAGAAAGACCCTTGCCCAGAGCTTGTGGGGCTGTATGGGCTGACAGAAGCCAGCAGGTTCTGTTTGTTACAAACACAGAAATGGTTAAACCTCTGTCTTTTCCAGGGATCTTGTCCCAAGTGTAAAAGACAACTTGTGTCATTGACAAAGGAGAAGGAACACAGTCAGACTCAGTTTAGTTCAGCCAGGTCACGAATGAAGCTGAATTTTTCTCTGCTTTGCTTAGGAAATTTTGCTCCCAAGCCAGGCAGGGATTTACACATAGAAAACGATTTCAAAATCTGATTTTTTTTTTTTTTTTTTTTTTTTTAAAACCTTCTGGATGCACAAATCCCATTGGCAGACTCTGCTTAAGACACAAGCACTGCCCTGCAGGGGGGGCCTGAGTGTGAACAGACAGGAACAAGCAACTGCAGCCAAAGCCAGTGCATGAGTTTTCATTGAAGCTGGGTTTTCTACCACTTACCAGAGCCCTGATATATTCAGGTTTGAACCCCACAACTCCCAGGCCAGTATTTTCTCAGCCCCTCTCTTGTCAACCTTGTAAAGAGTGCTGGGTTTCTCCTTTCAAATCCTCTCCTCTATGACACAACATTCAGGCATCCCCCCCTCCTAAACCAGATTGGTCATGGCACTCTACCTACTGATTACATCAAGCTGAAGCTGTTGTGGTGGAAACAAGATGTAAATGAAAAGCCACAGCTGCCAAGCAGTGCTCAGGAGGAGAGAGAATGACCCCTGGAGACTCAAGTCCCTTCTGAATTCTAGGAAAACCTTTCTCTAGTTCAACCATGAAGGACCCTTGGGGTGTTTGGTTTGGTTTGTGGGCTTCACCTATGCCTCAGGATCTCATTTTCTACAGGAAGAATGAGTCCTGCAAGACATTTTCAGAGAGCTGGATGAAAACAGTCCCACAAAACAGAAAGGAAACTCATGCTGGTGCTTGGCTGAACACATCACTCATGTTTCACAGGATCATGGAATGTCAGGGGAAGGAATCTCCTCTGGAGATCATCCAGACCAGAGCAGGTTCACCTACAGCAGGTTGCACAGGATGGCATCCAGGTGGGTTTTGAATATCTCCAGAGATGGAGACTCCACCATCTCTCTGGGCAGCCTCTGGCAGGGCTCTGCTACCTCCAAAGTCAAGAAGTTCCTCCTCATGTTTAATGGAACTTCAAATTTGTGCCTGTTACCCCTTGTCCTGTCACTGGGCACCAATGAAAATCAGAGAATCCTAGAATGGGCTGGGTTGGAAGGGAGCTCAGAGCTCCTCAAGTCCAACCCTTGATCCACTCCCCCCGTGGTTCCCAGCCCATGGCACTCAGTGCCACATCCAGGCTCTTTGGAAATATCTCCAGGGATGGAGAATCCACCCCTTCCCTGGGCAGCCCATTCCAATGCCTGATCCCCCTCTCCATCAAGAAATTCTTTCTCATGTCCAACCTAAACCTCCCCTGGCACAACTTGAGACCATGGCCTCTTGTCTTGCTGAGAGTTGCCTGGGAAAAGAGCCCAACCCCCCCCTGGCTCCAACCTCCTTTCAGGGACTTGGAGAGAGTGATGAGGTCTCCCCTGAGCCTCCTCTTCTCCAGCCTCAACACCCCCAGCTCCCTCAGCCCTTCCTCACAGCATTTCTGCTGGATCCCTTCACCAGCCCAGTTGCCTCCTTTGGACCTGCTCCAGCACCTCAAGCTCCTTCCTGAGCTCAGGGGCCCAGAACTGGACACAGGACTCAAGCTCTGGCCTCCCCAGAGCTGAGCACAGGGGCAGAATCCCTTCCCTGGACCTGCTGGCCACGCTCTTCCTCAGCCAGCCCAGGATGCCATTGGCCTTCTTGGCCACCTGGGCACACTGCTGCCTCCTCTTCAGCTTCCTGCCAATCCCAGCTCCCTTTCTGCCACTCTCTGCCCAGCCTGGAGCTCCCCATGGGCTTCTTGTCTTGAACCTCATCCCCTTGGGATCAGCCCAACTCTCCAGTCTCTCCAGGTCCCTCTGCAGAGCCCTCCTGCCTTCCAGCTGATCCACACTCCCCCCAGCTTGGTGTCACCTGTGAATTTGCTGCTGATGGACTCAATCCCCTCATCTAAATCCTCACTAAAGATATTGAACAGAACCGGGAAAAAAGAAAAAAAGACTGAACCCAACCTCCTGACACTCCCCCTTTCAGTATTTATAAGCATTAACAACATCCCCCTCAATCTTCTCTTCTCCAGACTGAAAAGATCATGTTTTTCAAAGTCTGATTCAATTTATTCTTCCTTTGTGACTGAGAACCAGATAAAAACTGCCAGGATGAAGTGTGGCCTGAAAATGAGAAGGCTTTTAGCCAGCAGAGAAGGTACTGAAAGAGTCTTCCTGCTGGAATAGCAGAACAAGTGAACCAACTGCAAGCTGGAAATAGCTCAGTTTATGAAACAACCCTACAATGTGCTGGCTGGAGACTGGTCTGGCATGCCTGAGAAGATGGCTTTTTTTCTAGCTCTCTAAAAACCCAGGAGAATCTGGTAACCACTGACTTCTGCTGAAGCTGATGCTGCACCCACCTCCTCAGTGCCAAACCCCACGGTGTAAGAAAAAGAAGGAAAAAGAAAGAGCCAACTCACTTGCTGCAGTTGTGCAGGTTTGTTTTGACAATATCATAGTCTGTGTTGTAGAGGGGGCTGCTGTCCTTCAGCAAAGCTTTCTGGATGCTGTAGACGTGCACGCTGGCAATCGTGGTTAGCTTGGACTTCATTGCTGAGGGGAAAAGAAAAAAAAACATAAAAACAGGAAAAAAAGCCTTCTGTTAGCAAAGCTTTTACAGGATCAGGTGGTAATTATCTGGCTCTGTCAAAAAAAGGAGTGACAAAGCACTTGATAACAAGGACCTGAAAATAAAAGTGTGTAATTGCACCTTCCTAAATGAGGAGTTGAGGTGACAGCCTCCAGGAGCTTGTCAAACATAACATGGGACACACCTGGGTCTTCGACAACTGAATTTAGAGCTATCTCTCTGTGTTTACCTCCAAAATACCTGCTCTTTAGGCCCAGAATATCTCTATCCCTACCTAAAGCAAAGGAAGGAAATAAATGGTTGTCACTCTACCCTGCTGGAACTCTGCCACTTTGTCAGCTATCAACTACTGTCCCAGCAGCTTCTCCTGAAATCTCCTGGAATCAGTGTTTTCTCTCAGCTATTTACACTATTCCCTCCTTGTTTTTTAGGGCTGTTTTTTAGGAATTGATTGGTCACTGGTTATTCTGTTCTTTCCACACAGCCCTGGGCTGAGGCAGAGCTTCTAGGCAGTGTAAAAATGCAGAGTCATCAATTCTTGGGGCCAGCCCTAGAGGTTGCAGCCTCACACTCATCATAGAATCATAGAATCATAGATTCATAGAATCATAGAATCATAGAATTAGCCGGGTTGGAAGGGACCTCAGAGATCATCAAGTCCAACCCTTGACCCACCGGTGCGGTTCCCAGCCCATGGCACTGAGTGCCACATCCAGGCTCTTTTGAAAGAGCTCCAGGGATGGAGAATCCACCCCTTCCCTGGGCAGCCCATTCCAATGCCTGATCCCCCTCTCCAGCAAGAAATTCTTTCTAATGTCCAACCTAAACCTCCCCTGGCACAACTTGAGACCATGGCCTCTTGTCTTGCTGAGAGTTGCCTGGGAAAAGAGCCCAACCCCCCCCTGGCTCCAACCTCCTTTCAGGGACTTGGAGAGAGTGATGAGGTCTCCCCTGAGCCTCCTCTTCTCCAGCCTCAACACCCCCAGCTCCCTCAGCCCTTCCTCACAGCATTTCTGCTGGATCCCTTCACCAGCCCAGTTGCCTCCTCTGGACCTGCTCCAGCACCTCAAGCTCCTTCCTGAGCTCAGGGGCCCAGAACTGGACACAGGACTCAAGCTCTGGCCTCCCCAGAGCTGAGCACAGGGGCAGAATCCCTTCCCTGGACCTGCTGGCCACGCTCTTCCTCAGCCAGCCCAGGATGCCATTGGCCTTCTTGGCCACCTGGGCACACTGCTGCCTCCTCTGCAGCTTCCTGGCAATCCCAGCTCCCTTTCTGCCACTCTCTGCCCAGCCTGGAGCTCCCCATGGGCTTCTTGTCTTGAACCTCATCCCCTTGGGATCAGCCCAACTCTCCAGTCTCTCCAGGTCCCTCTGCAGAGCCCTCCTGCCTTCCAGCTGATCCACACTCCCCCCAGCTTGGGGTCACCTGGGAATTTGCTGCTGATGGACTCAATCCCCTCATCTAAATCCTCACTAAAGATATTAAACAGCACTGGGCCCAACACTGATCCCTGGGGGACACCACGGCCGCCATTTTGATGCAGCCCCGTTCAGCACCACTCTCTGGGCCCGGCCCTCCAGCCAGTTCCTAACCCAGCACAGATGCCCCTGGCCAAGCTGTGGCCTGACAGCTTTTTCAGGAGAATCCTCTGGGAGACGGTGCCAAAGGCCTTGCTGAAGTCCAGGTAGAGCACATCCACAGCCTTCCCCTCATCCCCAGGCAGTCCCCTGATGATAAAAGGAGCTCAGGTTGGTCAGACAGGACCTGCCCTTCCTAACCCCGTGCTGGCTGGGTCTGATCCCTTGTCCCTCCTGCAGGAGCTGTGGGATTACACTGAGGATGAGCTGCTCCATAACCCTGCCAGGCACTGAGGTCAGGCTGAGAGGCCTGGAGTTTCCTGGGTTCTCCTTCCAGCCCTTTTTGTGGATTGGTGTGACATTCCCCAACTTCCAGTCATCTGGGATGTCCCCAGTGAGCCAGGACTGTTGGTAGATGATAGAGAGAGGCTTGGTGAGCTCTTCTGCCAGCTCTCTCATCACCCTTGGGTGGATCCCATCTGGTCCCATAGACCCGTGGGGATCCAAGCAGCTCAACAGGTCACTGACTGTGTCCTTCAGGATTACAGGGGGGCTGTTTAGATTCTTGTCACCTTCTGTAAGCTCCAGAAGCCATCTGTCCTCATGATAACCTGTCTTTCTGTTGAAAACATAAATCTCATAAATCTCAGCCTCTTCCAAACCTACAGTCCTACCTTTGGCCTGTCTTCTGCTCCAAAAAACATGGAAAACACAGGAAAACAGAATATAATGCAGCACACAGAACTCAAACATGACAGGGAGTAGCTGCACAGCTTGACAAACTGTGAAGAAAACCCTGATGAAGACAACTCCAGCAAGAAATCCACTTTGGGGCTTTCAAAAAGGAAAAGAGGTCTTCCCAGCAAAGTCAGATCATTAGGATGGATATTTAGGGTTACAAACACCACACTGTGTTCCCAAATGTTACTTGAAAGCAGTGTGGAACCTACAGTTGTGTTTCAAATGCTGTGGAGCTCATCAGCAAGATCAGACCTGGAAAGATGGCAAGATGAAATCTGAAAATGAAATTTTAGTGACCTTCCACTCCCTGAAGGGGAAATACAGGAAAAATGGAAAGGTACTGTTTGCCAGGGACTGTTTGCCAGGGCCTGGAGGGATAGGATGAGGGGAAATGGCTATAAAATTAGAGGAGATTTAGATTGGATGTCAGGAAAAAGTTCTGTACCAGGAGGGGGGTGGAAAACTGGCAGAGGTTGCCCAGGGAGGTGGTTGAGGTCTCATCCCTGGAGATGTTCAAGGTGAGGCTTGAGGAGGCTCTGAGCACCCTGAGCTGGGTGAGGGTGTCCCTGATACTGCAGGGGTTTTACTAAATGACCTTTAGAGGTCCCTTCAACCCAGATTATTCCATGATTCCATGATCTTGAAGGTCCCTTCCAACCCAAACCATTCTAGGAATCTACGACTGACACGAAATCTTCAAAAGCTTCTGAATTTCCATCTTTTCCATACCAAATTATTCTATGAAATCAAGTGGAATAGGTTGCTTAGGGACACTGTTGATGTCCCCTCCTTGGAGGTGTCTCAGCCCAGGTTGGATGGGGCTTGGAGCAACCTGGGCTGTGGGAGGGGTCCCTGCACATCCAGGGGTTGGAACTGGAGGAGCCTGAACTTCCAGCCCAACCCAGTCTGGGATTCTATGACTGCAGAGGAGCTGCAAGAAGCACTCTTAGTGGTGTTTTTTGGGGTTTTTTTTTCCCCTTTTACAGTGAAAGCAAAGACCCCAGAATGAAGAGAGAACATTCTCATGGGACATGTCAGTAATACCCACTCAGGGCAAACACAGACTGCAGTTCCCTTCAGTCAATAATTAGTATTCTCTCTTTCAGCATCCTGAAGCCTCACAATTATTTTAAAAGCCTGAGACACCCCTCAGATATTGTTGCCTTTAAGGAGAAGCTGGCTGCCAGTGGCAGGGAGGTAGAAAAGAATCCCTGACTAAAATGTTCAACGTAAAAAAAAAATAAAATAAAATAAATTATCAGATCCAAATCCCAAACTGACACAGCTGCTGGCTCAGAGATTCAGAATTCTGAGAAAAAGCCAGAACTAAAAGTACACACCTGAAAACCCATGCCTGGCTGGGACTTTATGTGCAGATGGCAACTTCTGAGCTTCACTCACTTTGCTGTTCTTTCAAAGGAAGAAGTGAAAACCACATCATTTTCACAGTCTGCTTACCTTCCAGCTGATCCTCTCTCACTACTGCAACCTTGTGGCACTGGAAAATATAAATAAAGGACAATCTTAGAATCTGTGAAGATCTGTTGTACACAAAACTGGTGGGTTTAGTTATCTGTTAATTAAAAAAAAAGGCTGCACAGAACTCTGCCAATGCTGCTGAACACTCAACAGCCACTGGTTATTAAATGTGTTTTTCTAACAGGCTGCTTTGCACAGCACTCTGCTTTTAAATGCTCTGCCCCCCATTCCTGACAAGAAACAGATGAAACAAGAACTAAACAATTGTGCAGAATGGTGGAAAAAAGCAAACTGAGGCAGCTGATGACCCAACTGCTAGAAACCTGCTGCACCCATCTCTGTGTTTAGGTTCCCAGTAAATTCTTCCCATATCAAGTTGGAGGGGAAGGCACAGCAGCAGAGAAGCAAAACAGTGAGGAATGAAAGCTTTAATTTAAAAGCCAGGAAGAAATGTTGCTGGCAATGTGCTCTCCAGCCAGACTTCAAGGGCTGTATCTGCTCTGTGATATTTTAAGAGGCTGCAGATCATTCAGGGGGGAGCCACAGAGATGGGCTGAATAAAACCCAAAACTTAACTTTGTGATGCCACATAGAACCCTAGAATTGTCTGGGTTGGAAGGGAGCTCAGAGCTCCTCAAGTCCAACCCTTGCTCCACTCCCCCCGTGGTTCCCAGCCCATGGCACTCAGTGCCACATCCAGGCTCTTTGGAAATATCTCCAGGGATGGAGAATCCACCCCTTCCCTGGGCAGCCCATTCCAATGCCTGATCCCCCTCTCCAGCAAGAAATTCTTTCTAATGTCCAACCTAAACCTCCCCTGGCACAACTTGAGACCATGGCCTCTTGTCTTGCTGAGAGTTGCCTGGGAAAAGAGCCCAACCCCCCCCTGGCTCCAACCTCCTTTCAGGGACTTGGAGAGAGTGATGAGGTCTCCCCTGAGCCTCCTCTTCTCCAGCCTCAACACCCCCAGCTCCCTCAGCCCTTCCTCACAGCATTTCTGCTGGATCCCTTCACCAGCCCAGTTGCCTCCTCTGGACCTGCTCCAGCACCTCAAGCTCCTTCCTCAGCTCAGGGGCCCAGAACTGGACACAGGACTCAAGCTCTGGCCTCCCCAGAGCTGAGCACAGGGGCAGAATCCCTTCCCTGGACCTGCTGGCCACGCTCTTCCTCAGCCAGCCCAGGATGCCATTGGCCTTCTTGGCCACCTGGGCACACTGCTGCCTCCTCTTCAGCTTCCTGCCAATCCCAGCTCCCTTTCTGCCACTCTCTGCCCAGCCTGGAGCTCCCCATGGGCTTCTTGTCTTGAACCTCATCCCCTTGGGATCAGCCCAACTCTCCAGTCTCTCCAGGTCCCTCTGCAGAGCCCTCCTGCCTTCCAGCTGATCCACACTCCCCCCAGCTTGGGGTCACCTGGGAATTTGCTGCTGATGGACTCAATCCCCTCATCTAAATCCTCAATAAATCACACAACCAGCAGAAAGGGAAGAGGCAAGATAAATGCAGGCAACCTGAAATGCTGAGGATTGAGAGGCTCATCCCCTCACTGAGGAGGATAAAAAGCAGCAAGGACAGACCATGAAGCACTTGCTGGGAGTTGTTTGTGAACAGATTTCTACCTCAGGCTCCTTTCAGCAAACCCTTGCAGTTGGATCCACAGCTTTGTGGCTACACCTACAGACAGCAGGGAGTAGTGCAGGGTTCCCAGGGTTGCAGCTTGAAGCTCCTGTAGCCCTTTCCTACCCAAAACTGATTTCTGTCCATTCCCCAGCAACGCCTCCATGGCTTCTGGAGTTATCCTCCTCTTCTGGAATTATCTGACCTCTTCTTCCATCTGCTGCAGCTCCTCAGGCTGTCTGAGGAGCTTTAAATTCCTTCTGTGTTGCATTCCTAACTCTTCCATTCCCCTAAGCACTTTCTGCACCTTTTTTTTTAGGATTGCAGTATTCAAAATTAAGATATTTTTTAAAAAATAAACTAAAAATATTGCCCTTTGTATGTTTACCTCGGTTGATCCTTCTTGTTTCACAAACTGATAAAACTGCTAAGACAGAGTTTCTTTAAAAAAATTATCTATATCCTATGTGAGAATTAATTTGTTTTCAATAAGCTATGGCAACTTTTGAAGTATTACAAATAAATTGACAAATTTCTCACCAATTCTAGTGAGGACCAAGATGCTGCCTTATTATTTCCCAAAAGCAACTGTGAGGAAAACCTGTTAAACTCAGGCTATAAATGTGACACTATGTGCACAGCTTTATATAATAAAAATATAATATAATAAAAATATAATATAATAAAAATATAATATAATAAAAATATAATATAATAAAAATATAATATAATAAAAATATAATATAATAAAAATATAATATAATAAAAATATAATAAAACATAATATAATAAAACATAATATAATAAAACATAATATAATAAAATATAATATAATAAAATATAATATAATAAAATATAATATAATAAAATATAATATAATAAAAATACGATATAATAAAATATAATATAATAAAAATATAATATAATAAAATATATTATAATAAAAATATAATATAATAAAAATATAATAAAAATATAATATAATAAAAATATAATAAAAATATAATATAATAAAAATATATAATGAAATTATAATAATACAATAAAATATAATATAATAAAATTATAATAATAAAGTAATAAAGTAATAAAGTAATAAAGTAATAAAGTAATAAAGTAATAAAGTAATAAAGTAATAAAGTAATAAAGTAATAAAGTAATAAAGTAATAAAGTAATAAAGTAATAAAGTAATAAAAAGTAATAAAAAGTAATAAAAAGTAATAAAAAGTAATAAAAAGTAATAAAAAGTAATAATACAATATAATACACAATCATATATGATAATATAATATCTAATAATATAATAATATAATATATAATGATATATAATAATATAATGTATAATAATATAATGTATAATAATATAATGTATAATAATATAATGTATAATAACATAACATATGATAATGTAACATATATAAAATAATAAATATATTCCATACTCAAACTAATGCAATAAATAATTACCTTCAATGCAGGCAAATTTGAGGATGTAAAGAAAATATTTTAGATGTGTGAACCAGTATAATATTTAGGAAAATGAAAAAAAAAAAGGGTTTGCTGGGTTGTTGGGGTTTTTTTCCTAACTACAACTAAAAGCCAGGACACCTTGGGATGTCCTGATTCTAAATGAAGGCTCTGGATTGGATTTTAAGAGATATTTGGGTATCTAAAGATATAAACAGACACCTAGTGGAATGTTAAAGGGATTTAGTGTTTGGCTATTTAATTCTTGTGAGGGCAAAGGGGAACAGGAACTCATTTTGCTCATCCTCTGCCTGAAATTTTATGATGATGTTCTTGAAAATCTGAGAAGCAGCAATGAGAAAAAAATAAATCCATTGGGCAGTGATTCCTTTGCATAAGTCAGTGTGTTTTAAATAGAAAATACTCTCAATAAACATATGTTTCTTTTGTGTACTGGGATAAAAACCTTGCTTTATTTAGCAAAACTATTTCAACTATTTATTATTATTCTACTCTGACTGAATTCCAAGCTCTGTCCAGACACTGCTCTCCACAGGAGATGCTGGGAGATGGATCAGCTCCACAAGGACCCTTCTAGCCTGGTTGATAATCTCTGTGACAGGGCTGAGATGACTGTTCAAAGGATTTAAGTTGCTCAAATAAAAACTTGGATGTGTTATTCAGCACTCTCCTACCAAATCAGAACCAACTCAGCTTCCTTCCCCCATTTTTGGATCTGCATTATTTTGTGCAAGACCCAAAAAACTGGTTTGGGGGAAAAAAAAAGGAGCAAGTTCAGCTTTTGACCCAAAAGATGACAGAACAAGGTGGATACGACTTGGATGAGGGTATGGAATGTCCCCTCAGCAAGTTTGCTGATGACACTAAGCTGGGAGGAGTGGCTGACACACCAGAAGGCTGTGCTGCCATTCAGAGAGACTTAGACAGGCTGGAGAGTTGGGCAGGGAGAAACATGATGAAATTCAACAAGGGGAAGTGGAGAGTTTTGCATTTGGGGAAGAACAACACGATGTCCCAGTATAGGTTGGGGGCTGAGCTGCTGGAGAGCAGTGGAGGTGAAAGAGACCTGGGGGTCCTGGTAGACAAGAAGATGCCCATGAGCCAGCAGTGTGCCCTTGTGGCCAAGAAGGCCAATGGCATCCTGGGGTGCATTAGAAAGGGGGTGGTTAGTAGGTCAAGAGAGGTTCTCCTCCCCCTCTATTCTGCATTGGTGAGGCCACACCTGGAGTATTGTGTCCAGTTCTGGGCCCCTCAGTTCAAGAAGGACAGGGAAGTGCTTGAAAGAGTCCAGCGCAGAGCTACTGAGATGATTAAGGGAGTGGAACATCTCCCTTATGAGGAAAGGCTGAGGGAGCTGGGTCTCTTTAGTTTGGAGAAAAGGAGACTGAGGGGTGACCTCATCAATGTTTTCAAATATGTAAGGGGGGAGTGTCAGGGAGATGGAGTTAGGCTTTTCTCAGTGGTGACCAGTGACAGGACAAGGGGTAATGGGTGTAAATTGGAGCATAGGAGGTTCAAGTTGAATATCAGAAAAAATTTTTTTACTGTAAGGGTGACAGAGCCCTGGAACAGGCTGCCCAGGGGGGTTGTGGAGTCTCCTTCACTGGAGACATTCAAAACCCACCTGGACACGTTCCTAGGGGATGGACTCTAGGGGGCCCTGCTCTGGCAGGGGGGGTTGGACTAGATGATCTTTCCAGGTCCCTTCCAACCCCTAGGATTCTATGATTCTATGATTCTAGGATTCTAGGATTCTATGATTCTATGATACAAGAATAAAGAGCTGGCAGACACCCCTGAGAAATCAAACACTCACATCATGTCCATTCTGGATGAGGTTTCCTGCTACCAAGTAGGTGACATGAAGCTGAGCTCCTGAGTTCTCCTTTCGTTTCCTCTCGACGTAATCATACAGCATCCTGCAGAAAAAAAAAAATTAAAAAAAAATGTGTTAATCACCCAGAAAGGCAAGAACCCAACACCAACCCTTCCCTGCAGCTTAGATAAAAAGAGCAAGGTCAGCCTGACATGCAAACATTTCTCATTAGCACAGCTATTTTAAGCAGGAGTGCATTAATTTTGCTGAGGAACCTTTCTCCTCTGCCACTCTGAAAAATCAAGAGGCCAAAAGTGAAATAAAACTGAAGGTGAAATGAATCTGAGCTCTCCAAGCTCTCATTGCAGATGGTCTCACAGCCTCTGGGCAGCTTGCTCCACAGCCTCCCCTCAAAAAAGAGCCTTCCCTTCTTCCAACCCAACCTTCTGAACCCCCTGACAGAGGAGCTGGTGATTGTATGGATAAAATCCTTGTTCCAGTCATTGATGTGGTGAGGAAAAACAGGAGGAAAAAACCAGGATTGGTGACAGTGACCTGGTAAAAAATATTTGAAGCCCCTCATTGCCCCAGAGCCAAAAACCATGCCAGCACAACCACTAAAATAATTCACTTGTGTTATTCAGGCTCTACCCCAGCTTCTAGGAGAGAGTTTTTTAAGCACAAGGATGTCACAGGAGATCTCCATCTCCAGGCTGCTTTGAAGGGTAGGAGAAGGTGTCTTGGTTTTCACCTGGATCATCTTCTTCACAGCAAAAAGTTCCCTGGTTCTTCTACTTTATTGTATGAGCAGAAGTTTTTCAGCAGAAAAAAAAAAACATTTAAGCACACTCAGGTTTACCCATCACCTAAATTATTCACAAAAATGTAGAGGAAGGAAAACAAAGAATCTCTTCACTATCTTATCAACTCAAGTTGATGTTCTGGTAGTTTGGAGAGCTGAGGTGAAGTTGAGCTCAGAAAGCTGCAGGTGAAGATGCAGCAAATGCCCCTTTAAATCCAAGCAATAGCCAGAAAGGAGAGAAAATATTTTTATTATGGGATTTGATGTGCTCATGGAGCCTTCAAATCTTATGCTTAACTTTACCAAACAACAAACCCAGAATCCTTGAGAGTTCATTGCTTGGTTTAGAGGATGCTTAAAAGGTTACAATAATTTTTATTCTCCAAAACACACCAAGACACATTGGTCCTATATTTGGAGAAGCAAAATCCATGCTGCCAGCACAGCTGATTTCCCCATCCTTCAAGTATTACCCTGAGCCCATCAAGCCTGGAAGTTGATATTTATAATATGGATCCTGCCTAAATCACTCTGATCAGTGAGTGATCAGAGCAGGTGAGCACTTGTGGAACCTTCTCCTCTCCCTTTTCTCTCCTCTCCTCTCCCTCTCCCTCTCCTTTTCTCTCCTCTCCCTCTCCTTTTCTCTCCCCTCCTCTCCCTTTCTCTCCCCTCCTCTCCCTTTCTCTCCTCTCCTCTCCCTTTCTCTCCTCTCCTCTCCCTTTCTCTCCCCTCCTCTCCCTTTCTCTCCTCTCCTCTCCCTTTCTCTCCCCTCCTCTCCCTTTCTCTCCCCTCCTCTCCCCTCCTCTCCCTTTCTCTCCTCTCCTCTCCCTCTTTTCTCTCCTCTCCTCTCCCTCTTTTCTCTCCTCTCCTCTCCCTCTTTTCTCTCCTCTCCTCTCCCTCTTTTCTCTCCTCTCCTCTCCCTCTTTTCTCTCCTCTCCTCTCCCTCTTTTCTCTCCTCTCCTCTCCCTCTTTTCTCTCCTCTCCTCTCCCTCTTTTCTCTCCTCTCCTCTCCCTCTTTTCTCTCCTCTCCTCTCCCTCTTTTCTCTCCTCTCCTCTCCTCTCCCTCTTCTTTTCTCTCCTCTCCCTCTTCTTTTCTCTCCTCTCCTCTCCCTCTCCTTTTCTCTCCTCTCCTTTTCTCTCCTCTCCTCTCCTTTTCTCTCCTCTCCTCTCCTCTCCCTCTTCTCTCCTCTCCTCTCCTCTCCCTCTTCTCTTCTCTCCTCTCCTCTCCCTCTCCTCTCCTCTCCCTCTCCTCTCCTCTCCTCTCCCTCTACTTTTTTCTCCTCTTCCTACCTATTATCTCTGAGTTTAAAACCATTTCCCCTTCTGTACAGCATCCTAAACTGGAAAATGCAGCTGAGGTCCTCAGAGAACTGGAACTCAGTTCAGAAAACATCAGCCGTTCAGGAGTTGGTTGTGTTCCTCCACAAACATTGACACTAAAATATTGATTCTGACCTCAGGATTTATGATCTAAAGCAGCATTAGGTGATGAGCTGCTCTCTAATAAAAACAACTCCCAAAGACAAAGCAAAATGATCACAGAATCATGGAATGGGTTGGGTTGGAAGGGACCTTCCAGCTCCTCCAGTCCCAACCCCTGGATGTGCAGGGACCCCTCCCACAGCCCAGGTTGCTCCAAGCCCCATCCAACCTGGGCTGAGACACTGCCAGGGATGGGGCAGCCACAGCTTCCTTGGGCACCCTGGGACAGGGGCTCAGCACCCTCAAATTCAACAATTTCTTCCTTATGTCCAACCTCAATCTCCTTTCTTCCAGCTTAAAAACATTGTCCCCCTTGTCCTATTGCTACACACCCTTAAAAAAGTCCCTCCCCAGTTTTCCTCTAGGGCCCCTTCAGGTGCTCTAAGGTCTCCCCAGAACCTTCTCCTCTCCCTCTTCCTTTCCCTCTCTCCTCTCCTCTCCCCTCCCTATCCTCTCTCTCTCCTCTCCCTCTCTCTCTCCTCTCCCTCCCTCTCTCTCTCCTTCTCTTCTCTCCCCTTCCACTCCCTCTCTGCTCTCCTTCTTTCCCTCTCTTCTCTCCTCTCTCCTCTCCCTCTCCTCTCCCTTTCCCTCTCTTCCTCTCCTCTCCCTTTCCCTCTCTCCCTCTCTTTTTTTCTCTCCTCTCCCCTCTCCCTCTCTTTTTTTCTCTCCTCTCCCCTCTCCTCTCCCTCACCCCTCTCCCCTCCAAGAATTTCTTCCCCATCTCCAACCTCAATCTCCCCTTTCTCTCCAAGTTTTAACCCATTTCCCTTCTCCTCTCCCTACCCCCCCCGTGTCCAAAGCCCTCCCCCAGCTTTCTTGGAGCCCCTTCAGATATTGGAAGGTTGCTCTGAGCTCACCTGGGAGCCTCCTCTTCTCCAGGCTGAACACCCCCAATCCCTCAGCCTGGCTTCCCAGGGAGCTGCTCAGCCCTCTGAGCATCAGCTGCCTGAGGGAGGAGTAAGATTTGCTGAACAACCTCAGTGGCTGCACCTGAGGGGACATTCAGGATCTGGAAATCTTCCCAGAGAGATCATTTGCATCCCCTAACCACAATCATTAGCAGTAATTAACAAGACTTTACCACAAAGCAAGGAGTGGGTGAGATGCACTTACTGTTTAGCCTGGTTGACATGAACTCCCAGAGTGTAGCTCAGCCATTTGTATGTTACCTGCACAAGAAAAATTAAAAAAAAAAAACCACATTTTTTAGTAAGAAAACCTTTTATTTGTTAAACCACCCTCCTGTGCTCTTTCCATGGGTAAACCAAACTCACCCCCTCCAAGAAACCCACAGCAAAATCTGTGAGAAGAGGGAACCCAAGGACACCCACCTGAATTTCCATGAGGAGACTGAATTCCTAACACAAAAAACCACCCTGAGAGGGGTTTCTGTGATCACCTTCTTGAAAGGCCACTGCACAAAAGGAAATCCCCCCAAAACACCCACACTGTGTGGGTAAAATAAAATAAAACAGCTTTTTTTTTTTTAATTATTCTTGTGAGAAGCTCTTCCTGCTTTCTCAAACAGCTGCTGAGGATTTCTGGGATTTCTGCTTCCCTCACCTCTCACAGGGGGGGATCTCCAGCTGCATCCCAAATCCAACAGGATTTGGGGACCCAATCTGAGGAGGCTCTAATCCCAGCCTTGCTGGACCATTTAGACAAGGTCTTTTTTTTTATACCCCTTTTTTGTTTCTCCTTTTTGCCTTTTTTTAATTAATCCTCAGGCTGTGGGCTCTCCTGACTCAAACACAATTAAATTCTCATTAGTCTGAAACAAATCAATAATTATTACTGAAATAAACCCCAATGACACAGGAAGCTCTTGTTAATGCAACTGATGAGGGAGAGAAGATGCAAAACTTTACCACATCACATTCTAGGGAAAAAAATGAAGTAAAAATCTTCATTTTTGAAAGAAACACAGCCTCACATGTTCACCATTGCTCTGAAAAACATCAAAGCTTCAAGAGGACACAAAAGATAAGGATTTGTTTTCGTTTTAAGATGAAATAGTGGCCCAGGCTACCTCAGGCTTTCAAAGAAAAATCAATTTTTTTGTACACTTGTGTCATTTATACCTTGAGCTAAAACTGTTGTCACTACAGTTGGGGTTTTTTTAAGGAAAAATATCTCTGCTATAAGGGAGCATAAGGGATTTTGGGGGAGCTGCTCTTCCTGTACCATAAATGATGCCACTAAAAACTCTCTTTAGAAATTAAAAGTCAAAGGGGGGAAAAAATCCTGTCAAGAAAGGCTTGGAAAAGTGTGTCCAGCAGATCCAGGGAGGTTCTCCTCCCCCTCTGCTCTGCCTCTGGGAGACCAAACTGGGAATCCTGGCTCCAGTTTGGGGCTCCCCAGTTGAGGAGAGACTGGGATCTACTGGAGAGAGGCCAAGGGAGAGCTGGGAGGGTGCTGAAGGGACTTGAACATCTCTGCTGGGAAGAAAGAGTGAGAGCCCTGGGGCTGTTGAGGCTGGAGAAGAGAAGGCTGAGAGGGGATCTCTGAATGTCCATCAAGAGCTGAGGGCTGGGGGGCAAGAGGAAGGGGACAATCTCTGTTCAGGGGTGCCCAGGAACAGGACAAGGAAGAATGGGGTGGAGCTGGAACGTGGGAAGTTCCACATAAATAGAAGGAAGAACTTTTTCCCTGGGAGGCTGAGGGAGCCCTGGCCCAGGCTGCCCAGAGAGGTTCTGGAGTCTCCTTCTCTGGAGATTTTCCAGCCCCCCCTGGATGTGTTCTGTGTGTCCTGCCCTGGGGGATCCTGCTGGGACAGGGGGGTTGGGCTGGATCAGCTCCAGAGCTCCCTTCCAACCCCTGAAATTCTGTGATAAAGCCCACATCAACTCCACATTGTGACCCATGGAAAAGCAAACACTGCAACCCCAGCAGACACTGCACACACATCCCCAAAGAGGAGTAAAACTTGAGGAAAGAACCCTGAGGGCCAGGCCAACCACAAGCAGTGGGTTTGGGCTTCACCAAACCTGGGGAGGGACCCTGCATGGCTGTCACCCCAGCACTGGCACTGCAGCTCCCTGAGAGCAGAGTTTTTAAGTTATAGAAAGAGAGACTGCTTTGGGTTGGAAGGGACCCAAAAGCTCCTCCAGTTCCAACTCCTGGATGTGCAGGGACCCCTCCCACAGCCCAGGTTGCTCCAAGCCCCATCCAACCTGGGCTGAGACACTGCCAGGGATGGGGCAGCCACAGCTTCCTTGGGCACCCTGGGACAGGGGCTCAGCACCCTCAAATTCAAGAATTTCTTCCTCAGATCTCATCTCCATCTCCCCTCATGCAGCTTGAAACCATCCCCCCCATCCCATCACTCCAGGGGGGGTTGGAAGGAGATGATCTGGAAGGTCTCATCCATCACAAACCCTTCTGTGATTCCCAAGGGAATTCCTCCCTGCACCACAGGGGACCTGGAAGAGCAGGAATGTCCCTGGGACATTGCAGACACTTCTTGTGCCCCCTTTAGTCTGGGGGATGTGTGAAAAGATCCCCACAGGACTCCAGACTTGGTGTGGGGACCACTGCCCATGAGCATCCCTGTCCCTGGGGACATCACGAGGGTCCCTCAGCAGCTGGCACTGAGCTCTGACACCCCCAGCACCCCCCTCCTGAGACACTGCCAGGGATGGGGCAGCCACAGCTTCTCTGGGAAACCTGGGACAGGGGCTCAGCATTCCCAAAGGAATTAATTTTGTCCTAAGATCTCATCTCACTCTCTCCTCTTCCAGTTTGAAACTGTCTCCCCCTCATCCCATCCCTCCAGGCCCTTGTCCCAAGTCCCTCCCCAGCTTTCCTGGAGCCCCTTCAGGCACTGGAAGATGCTCCAACTTCTCCCTGGAGCCTTCTTTTCTCCAGACTGAACACCCCCAACTCTCTCCCCCTGGCTCCAGAGCTGCTCCAACCCTCCCAGCACCTTCCTGGCCTCCTCTGGACTCACTCCAACACCTCCATGCCCCTTCCTGTGTATGGAGCACAGCCTGAGGTGGCCCCCAAAACACGGAAGCTGAGACTGCCCTTAAGGGCAGCCACGCTCCGTGAGGGCGGAGTGCGAAAAATGTCAGGGGAGGAGAAGGAAGAGAGGGACACCATGAGGGGTCCCGCAATGGGCACGGCTTCCCGCCACCCGCCACCCTCCCCCCCCCCCGCCGACGGGACTCACAATGCGGTTCTGATCGGTGACGAACTCGTCGATGTTTTCCAGGTAAAGCTCGTCCTCCATGGCGAGGCAGGAGCGAGGCGGATGAGGCCGGGCCGGGCAGGCCTCAGGCGGGAAGGTTCCCGCGCAGCTCAGGGCCGCGGCTGCCCGCCCGCTGCCATGGCAACGCGGGAGACGGCGGCCGCGCAGGGACAAAAAGGTGCGGGAGACGCGCGGCTGAGCTGCAGGGTCCTGGTGCCTGCCCGGCCTGGCCCCGCCCCCCAGCGGCCTTCCCGGAGGGGGCGCCTCAGGGCTTCCCGCGCTGCCACCTCACGGAGCCCCGCGGTGTCACCTCACAGACAGAGTCCCGCATTGTCACCTCACAGCCACTGAGCCCTGCGATGTCACCTCTCACATCCCCACGTTGTCACCTCAGACCCCCACATTGTCACCTCTCCCGTCCCCGTGTTGTCCCCACACAGGCACAGAGCGTGCATTGTCACCTCACAGACCCCTGCGTTGTCACCTCTAACATCCTTGCGTTGTCACCTCTCCCATCCCCATGTTGTCCCCTCACAGACACAGAGCCCCATGTTGTCACCTCTCACATCCCTGCATTGTCCCCTTGCAGACACAGAGTCCTGCGTTGTCACCTCACAGACCCCCATGTTGTCACCTCTCACATCCCCACATTGTCCCCTCACAGACACAGAGCCCGGTGTTGTCACCTCTCACATCCCTTCATTCCTTGGGCACCCTGGGACAGGGGCTCAGCACCCTCACCCCAAACAATTTCTCCCTCCCCAAGATCTCCTCTCCATCTCCCCTCTTGCAGCTGGAAACCCTTCCCCCTCATCCCATCCCTCCAGGCCCTTGTCCCAAGTCCCTCCCCAGCTTTCCTGGAGCCCCTTCAGGCACTGGAAGATGCTCCAAGGGCTCCCCAGGACCTTCTCCTCTTCTCTTTTCAATAAAAAGCTTTTCTTCCTCTTCTCCTCTTCTCTTCTCTTCTCTTCTCTTCTCTTCTCTTCTCTTCTCTTCTCTTCTCTTCTCTTCTCTTCTCTTCTCTTCTCTTCTCTTCTCTTCTCTTCTCTTCTCTTCTCTTCTCTTCTCCTCTCCTCTCCTCTCCTCTCCTCTCCTCTCCTCTCCTCTCCTCTCCTCTCCTCTCCTCTCCTCTCCTCTCCTCTCCATGCTGAACCCCCCCAACTCTCTCATCCTGGCTCCAGCCCCCCACCATCTCCTTCAGGTGTTGGGGACCCCAGAACTGGACCCAGTCCTGCAGGGAGGGTCTCACCAGAGTGCAGCAGAGGGGCAGAATCCCCTGGACAACAGTTTGGGGGAAAATCACCCATAATGGACTCGATAAGCAACAGCCTGAAACATCAATGAAGAACAACACCCCACTCCTGTCCTGAGTGCGATCACCTCCAGATCAGAGCTTGGAAATGATCCCAACAGCAGAGACATCGACCCGAGAAAGGGCACCACCACATTTCCCACCTCCTCTCCTGCAATTCCCTGCCTGGGTCAGCAGGTGCCAGAGGGACACCACATTGTCCCTGGCCATGGAGCTCTGCTGGTGGTGCTGGAAGCAAGGAGAGAGCTCCTTCCAACCTGATTCTGAATGTTTTCAGGGATGGGGCATCTCCCACCTCTGTGGCCAACCTGGGCCTGGGTCTCACCACCCTCAGACTGAAACATTTCTTCTTTTTAGCTCATCTCTTTCAGTTTAAAGCCGTCACCCCTTGTCCTGTCACTACAGGTCCTGCTGGAATTCTGTCCCCAGCTTTCCTCTGGATCCTCGTGTTGTCCCCTCACAGACACAGAGCCCTCTGGGTCCTCTCCAAGCATTAAAAAGCTTGGAGCATTAAAATTAAAGCATTCAAAAAGCTGCAAGAAGCTGCTCCCTGGAGCCTTCTCCAGACTTGAACCACCCCGACTCCCTCTCTTGTCCTCACAGTGGAAGTGTTCCAACCCATGGATCATTTTTGTGGCTTCCTCTGGACCTGCTCCAACACAACAGCTCCAAGTTTTTCCTGTGCTGATGATCCCAGAGCTGGATGCAGCACTGCAAAGGGGGGGATGTGGGTCACACCTGGACATGTCCCCAGTGTCCCCAAAGTCCTGCCAACACCACTGCATTCCAGCTGGAATGCTTCCAGAAAATCCTTCTTAAAAACAGCCCTGTGGTGAAGGTTTATCCCAACCTGGAGGGTTTTCAGCAGGTCCAGGGGGAGGTTCTGGTTGATCCAGATGGGAAAGGTGACCTCTGAGAGGGTGGTTGGGGACAATGATGGGGTTGAGCTTCACCCCAGCTCCAGGGGAAGCTCAGAGGAGCCAAAGTGCCTGCCAGGAGGGGGCCAAAAGATGCTGAGGGCTGAAGGAAAAGCACAAACTGCCCCAGAAATTCGTGCTGGCTCTGATCCATCTCCCCAGGTGCCCCAAGGAGCTTCCTTAACTACCTCCTGAATGCTCCCAGCCTCACACGTGCATTTCCTTGTTTTTCTTCCTCTTTGTCACAGCCTTGGGAACATGTAACATGTTTTTTTGGGTTGTTTTTTTTTTTTTTTTAGTCAATGAATAGATCATTTGAGGGGGGGAGCAGGAGCAGTTCTGGCTGTGGGCCACGTCCACTCAGATCCTGCCTGAACCACCTGAAGATCTCAGCCTGATTCTTCCCTCCCAGCACCTTTAGGGAAAGATTTAGGGAAAAGATTAGGGAAAGACAGAATCCCAGCATGGTTTGGGTTGGAACCTTGAAGCTCGTCCAGTTCCAACCCTCCTGCATAGCCAGGGACACTTCCCACTGGATCAGGTTGCTCCAAGTCCCATCCAACTTGGCCTTGAAATCTTCCAGGGGTGGGGAATTTATTCCAGGGAAGGTGGGAATAAACTGGGGGGTTATTCCACTTGTTATGGAGTAAGATGGAGTGAAAATGCTTCTCCTGGGAACAGGACTGCTCACTGGTGCTTGCAGGACTTCGTTGATGCTGGTGGTTTACACAGAAGTTTGGCTGACCAAAAAAATCCCAGGATTGCCCTTGGAATGATCAAGAGAACCTGCAGGAATGCAGCTGCTGGGCTTGGTATCCAGGAAATATGGTTGGGCAGAGAATGGATTGAGAGCAGCCCTGAGGAGAAGGACTTGGAGGTGTTGGGTGATGAGAAGCTCAAGATGAGCCCAGAAACCACCCAGGTCTTGGGCTGCATCCCCAGGAGTGAGAGCAGCAGAGCAAAGGAGGGGATTCTCTCCCTCTGCTCTGCTTTGGGGAGACCCCCCTGGGGTGCTGGGTCCAGTTCTGGGGTCCCCAACACCAGCAGGAGATGGAGTGAGTCCAGAGGAGGCCATGGAGATGCTGGGAGGGCTGGAGCAGCTCTGGAGCCAGGGGGAGAGAGTTGGGGGTGTTCAGTCTGGAGAAGAGAAGGATCCAGGGAGAGCTTGGAGCAGCTTCCAGTGCCTGAAGGGGCTCCAGGAAAGCTGGGGAGGGACTTTGGACAAGGGCCTGGAGAGATGGGATGAGGGGGAAGGGTTTCCAGCTGCAAGAGGGGAGATGGAGAGGAGATCTTGGGGAGGGAGAAATTGTTTGGGGTGAGGGTGCTGAGCCCCTGTCCCAGGGTGCCCAAGGAAGCTGTGGCTGCCCCATCCCTGGCAGTGTCTCAGCCCAGGTTGGATGGGGCTTGGAGCAACCTGGGCTGTGGGAGGGGTCCCTGCACATCCAGGGGTTGGAACTGGAGGAGCTGGAAGGTCCCTTCCAAGTGAAATTGTTCTATAATGATTCCATGGCACATAAATCCATAGCTTAAGGCTTCCCAGCAGCACCTCCTCCCACACCAAGCTGGGGAGGAGAAGTCCCCATCACTGGAGGTCTTGGAGACCCAGCTGGATGTCAGCAGGGATGGGGCAGCCAGGGTCAATCCCCATCAGGGAGAGGTTGCTGGAGGAGGTGACCTCCGAGCTCCTTCCAGCCCTGTGGAGAAAGGGAGGCACGTGGGGAAGCTGAAGAGGAGGCAGCAGTGTGCCCAGGTGGCCAAGAAGGCCAATGGCATCCTGGGCTGGCTGAGGAACAGCGTGGCCAGCAGGTCCAGGGAAGGGATTCTGCCCCTGTGCTCAGCTCTGGGGAGGCCAGAGCTTGAGTCCTGTGTCCAGTTCTGGGCCCCTGAGCTCAGGAAGGAGCTTGAGGTGCTGGAGCAGGTCCAAAGGAGGCAACTGGGCTGGTGAAGGGATCCAGCAGAAATGCTGTGAGGAAGGGCTGAGGGAGCTGGGGGTGTTGAGGCTGGAGAAGAGGAGGCTCAGGGGAGACCTCATCACTCTCTCCAAGTCCCTGAAAGGAGGTTGGAGCCAGGGGGGGGTTGGGCTCTTTTCCCAGGCAACTCTCAGCAAGACAAGAGGCCATGGTCTCAAGTTGTGCCAGGGAGGTTTAGGTTGGACATTAGAAAGAATTTCTTGATGGAGAGGGGGATCAGGCATTGGAATGGGCTGCCCAGGGAAGGGGTGGATTCTCCATCCCTGGAGATATTTCCAAAGAGCCTGGATGTGGCACTGAGTGCCATGGGCTGGGAACCACGGGGGGAGTGGATCAAGGCTTGGACTTGAGGAGCTCTGAGCTCCCTTCCAACCCAGCCAATTCCATGATTCTATGATGACTCCAGGAACAGTCAGGGATGCTCTGGTGGCTTTGGGAAAGGTTTCTTCTGAGCTCGTGTGGCCCCGTAGCAGAGCTGGGGTGTAGCTCGTGCACTGAGCTTCTGCACTAACAAAAGAAATTATGAAATCAGTGGATACAAAGAGAGCAGCCAGTGCTGCTGTGGCTCTGGAGTGGAATTTGCTTGGGGGAAAAAAAAAAACAACTCAAGGCAACAAAAAAACACCAACCAAAACCCAAACGAACAAAAAAACCCAAAATTCAAAACAAAATCCAAAAATAATAATTAAAAAAAAAAAAAAAAAACAAAATAAAACAAAAAAAACCCAAAACAAACAAGAGGGGGAGAATTTAAAGCCAAGTTTGGGGCTGGGTGGGGAGGAGGTTGTGGTACCTGGAGATGCAGGAGGGATTGGGGGGTTGGGGGAATTCTGATTGTTGGGAATTCTGCTCCCAGCTCTATCAGTGATGCCAGGACAGCTCCTTCACCTCTCTGTGACATTCCAGTCTTGCCAAAATCAACAGGAATTTTGTCCAGGACTTTATCAGAGCCAAAATATTGCCCTTTGCATCCAACTGTGAGCTGGGATGGTCCCTCTTGCCAGGCACCTGTTTCACAGTCACCACCTTTGTCCTCCCCTCCCCTTCCTGCTATTAAATCCTGGAGTCCAAACCTTCCCAGGGGGAGATTCCTGTGCCAGAAAAGCAGGCTCTGCAATCAGAAAAATTGGTGAGGACTCCAGAGACTCAGCAAATATTTCAGGTATCCAAAGGGGAGCCCAGCAAACCCACCCCAGCACCAAGGAAAAAAAAAAGCAAGCAAAAACCACCCTTGAAAAAAATACCCAGGACCCAAACAGAAGGCTCAAACTTGAGCCACCTGTGGCTCCCATCCATACAAATTTCCTCCCAGCTTGAAAAGCAGGATATTGGCAGTAAAAAATCCCAGTTGTGAGGATCCCAACCCCCTTCCACACCACTCTCCTCATCTTACGCAGGCAGCGCCGCTGGCAGCCAAAAAGGAAAAGGTTTTGGCTTTGATCTCCAGGCAAGAAGCTGAAGGCTTCATCAGTGGAAAAAAAAAAAGAAAAAAAAAAAGGAAATAACTCACACGCAGACAATCTTGGGGCAAAACACGAGGGGGTCCTGCCAAGGGCAGGGAGATGGAGGCAGCTCTGCTCAAGTGAATGGTTGAGGAGATCGGAGAATAATTTGGGTTGGGAGGGACCTCTCAGGGTCATCTGCACCTCAGCTGATGAGGTGGGGGTTTTGACTGCAAAAAAATCATACCCTCCTCTGGAAAAGTCCCAAAAAGCAGCAAGTGTGCTCTGTGAGAGGGAAAAAAAAGAAAAAAAAAAAATATACATATATAAATATAAATGTCACTATCCTGCACAAAGAGCAAACATTTCATCTCCCCCAAAAGCCACTGGAGAAAATTGCACGAGATCATCCACTTCAAATCAAAAAATCCTTCAGTCCATAATTATGGCAACTGCTTTGTTTTCAGCTGTAAAAGGCTGGGAAGCAGGTCAAGAGCTGATTTATAAATGAACTGACACCTGGGAGGTGTAAAAGCTGTTGAATCATTTCTCTAGAATCACTACTCTGTAATCAGTTATAAAATCAATATGGCCTGGGGAGGAAAAAATGGAGAAAAATCCACTGTAAACCCCCCCCTTCCAGGTCATCGTGTCCCACCTGAATGGCTTCAGGGGGTGGAAAACTGGTAGAGGTTGCCCAGGGAGGTGGTTGAGGTCTCATCCCTGGAGATGTTAATTGCCAGGAAGCTGAAGAGGAGGCAGCAGTGTGCCCAGGTGGCCAAGAAGGCCAATGGCATCCTGGGCTGGCTGAGGAACAGCGTGGCCAGCAGGTCCAGGGAAGGGATTCTGCCCCTGTGCTCAGCTCTGGGGAGGCCAGAGCTTGAGTCCTGTGTCCAGTTCTGGGCCCCTGAGCTCAGGAAGGAGCTTGAGGTGCTGGAGCAGGTCCAAAGGAGGCAACTGGGCTGGTGAAGGGATCCAGCAGAAATGCTGTGAGGAAGGGCTGAGGGAGCTGGGGGTGTTGAGGCTGGAGAAGAGGAGGCTCAGGGGAGACCTCATCACTCTCTCCAAGTCCCTGAAAGGAGGTTGGAGCCAGGGGGGGGTTGGGCTCTTTTCCCAGGCAACTCTCAGCAAGACAAGAGGCCATGGTCTCAAGTTGTGCCAGGGGAGGTTTAGGTTGGACATTAGAAAGAATTTCTTGATGGAGAGGGGGATCAGGCATTGGAATGGGCTGCCCAGGGAAGGGGTGGATTCTCCATCCCTGGAGATATTTCCAAAGAGCCTGGATGTGGCACTGAGTGCCATGGGCTGGGAACCACGGGGGGAGTGGATCAAGGGTTGGACTTGAGGAGCTCTGAGCTCCCTTCCAACCCAGACAATTCTAGGATTCTCTGATTCTAAGGTGAGGCTTGAGGAGGCTCTGAGCACCCTGAGCTGGGTGAGGGTGTCCCTGATACTGCAGGGGTTTTACTAAATGACCTTTAGAGGTCCCTTCCCACCCAAATTATTCCCTAATTCCATGATCTTGAAGGTCCCTTCCACCCCAAACCATTCTATGATTCTATGACTGACACAAACATCTTCAAAAACTTCTGAATTTCCATTTTCTGAGCCTCTTCTGCATTTTCCCACCTCGAGTCCCATCAGCAGATGGCAGGGGACTGAGTGGTCCCTTCCAACCCAGATTATTCTCTGATTTTATTCTCTGATCTCAGCTTCTGCCCATGGGAGGGGATAACCCGTGCTGGCTTTCCTCCTGAGGAAGGGAGAGGAGCATTCCAACCCAAATTATTCCATAATTCCATAAGAAATACCCATGCAGGAGTTAATGCTCTTGTCAGGTGACAGCCACGTTATCTGTGGTGACAAAGGGCAGATTCCCAACGAGGAACATTTTGGATAAAAAGTTTATTAACAGAGTCCAATGCTCTGTAAAATCAAATCCCAAAATTCCAGCACTCTCAGCCTGGTCAAGAAATTGGAAGGGCTGCAGGATGGGAATGGTTTGCTCAGGTTTTAATGGTTGACTCATTAGCAGCCTGAGCAGCCTCCTGTTATTTTCTACATTAATAATAAAAAAAAAAATTGAGGTGGGAACGTTGTCCCTTTTGTCATTCCCAAGGCCTCAGGGGGACAGCACAGAGCAGTGCCAGCAGCACAATAATTTTATTGACACCCCAAAACCTTGAGGTTCCACCCCAAAATGTCAATTTTACCCCATTTTCAGCGGGGCTGATGTTCTCCTGCTGTGCTGTCCCCACCTCACCCCATGTCCCACTCCCCTGCTCCTCTATAATTCTATAATTCACCACCTTAGGGTGGTGCCCCCCACCCTAAGGTGATGGGGACCCCACCTCTTGTCCCCATGTCCCCCCTGCAGCCCTGGGCCCTATCAGCCACCCCCAAACTCCTGCCCTTGTTTGTCCCTGTCCCTCCCCAGGCCCTGTCCCCTCTCCTCAAGCACCACCTCCCTGTCCCCAGTCTCCCATCACTTGTCCCCATTCCCTGTCATCCATCCCCCATTACAGACCCCATTCCTGGACTTTGTCTTGAGCCATGTCCCCTGTCCCTTGTGCTTCACCCCAAACCACCACCACCCTCCCTCCCCTCAGTCTCCAACCCCCTCACCTGCCCCCTCTCCACCCCTTGTCCCCTGTCCCCATTGTCCCCTGTCCCCATGCCCCCAATCCCATCCCTTATCACCCCCATCCCTGTCCCCTGGTCCCCACTGTCTGTCCCCATCCCCTGTGCCTGTCCCCCACCTCCCATCTCTGTCCCCTCTGCCCTAACCCCATCCACCCTGCTTGTCCCCTGTCCCCTTCATCCCTGTCCCTTTTTCCCCTGTCCCCACACTGTCATTCCCCCCCTTCCTGTCCCATCCCCATGCCCCTGTCCCCATCCCCTGTGCCTGTCCCCTCTCCCCCTACTCCTGTCCCCTTTCCATGATCCCCACCCCCTGTGCCCATTCCTGATCCTCCACCTCTGTCCCCTCTGCCCTACCCCACCATCCTTGTCCCCTGTCCCCCATCCTTTGTCCCCAGCTCCATCCCCTATCCTCCCCATCCTGTCCCCTGTACCTGTCCCCCACCAGCTCTGTCCCCTCTGCCTTAACCACATCCCCCCTGCTTGTCCTCTGTCCCCTTCATCCCTGCTCCCATCCCCCTTGCCTGTCCCCTCCTCCAACCCATCCCCTGTCCCCATGATCCCATCCCTATCCCATCCTCTGTCCCCTTCATCCCTGCTCCCATCCCCCTTGCCTGTCCCCTCTCCTCCAACCCGTCCCCTGTCCCCATGTCCCTGTCCGTTTTCCCCACCTCTGTCCCCTCTCCTCCATCTCCTGTCCCTTGTCCCTATCCTCCATGCCTGTCCCCTTTCTCCCACCCCTGTCCCGTCCCCATCCCTAGCCTGTCCCCTGTCCCAATACCCCCATGCCTGTCCCCTCTCTCCCAGCCCTGTCCCCTGTCCTCCATCCCGTCCCCATACTTCCATCCCTACCCTGTCCCCATGTCCCCACTCCCTCCTGTCCCCTGAGCCCATGCTCCTGTCCCTATCTCCTGTACCTGTCCCCATGTCCCCATGCCTGTCCCCTCTCCCCCCACTCCTGTCCCTTGTCATCCATCCTGTCCCCTCCCCATGCTCCCATCCCCATCCCATCCCCTGTCCCCATGTCCCTGTCCCCTTCTGTCCCCTGAGCCCATACTCCTGTCCCCCGTCATTTCCGTCCCTATCCCCCTTACCTGTCTCCTCTCTCCCACCCCTCTCCCTATTTCCTTGTCCCTATCCCAATCCCCCCTGTCCCCTCTCCCTCCCCGTCCCGAGCCCATGCTCTTGTCCCTATCTCCTGTCCCCTGTCCCTATCCCATCCCCTGTCCCCTCTTCCTCCCCCCCATCCCCACACCCCATGCTCCTGTCCCTATCCCCCCTGCCTGTCCCCTCTCCCTCCTCCTGTTCCCATCCCCCATGCTCCTGTCCCCATCTCCTGTCCCCTGTCCCCATGCTCCCATCCCTATCCCATCCCCTGTCCCCTCTCCCTCCCCCCTGTCCCCATCCCCCATACTCCTCTCCCTATCTCCTGTGCCTGTCCCCATGTCCCTGTCCCCATCCCCCATGCCTGTCCCCTCTCCCCCGCACCCTGTCCCCACACTCTTGTCCCTATCCCCATTCCCCCTGCCTGTCCCCTGAGCCCATACTCCTGTCTCTATCTCCTGTCCCCTGTCCCTATTTCCCTCTCCCTATCCCCCTGCCTGTCCCCTAAGCCCATGCTCCTGTCCCTATCTCCTGTGTTTGTCCCCGTGTCCCTTGTCCTCCATCCCCAGTCCCCATGCTCCCATCCCTATCCCATTCCCTGTCCCCTCTCCCTCCCCCCTGTCCCTTGTCCCCATGCTCCCATCCCTATCCCATCCCCTGTCCCCTCTCCCTCCCCCCTGTCTCCATCCCCCATACTCCTCTCCCAATCTCCTGTGCCTGTCCCCATGTCCCTGTCCCCACCCCCCCTGCCTGTCCCCTCTCCCCCCCACCCCGTCCCCACACTCCCGTCCCTGTCCCTATCCCTCTCCCCATTCCCTATCCCCACTCTTCCCCGGGACTCCCGTCCCGCCCCTCCCGGCCTGCCCGGTTCCCGTCCCCGTCGCCCTTCCCCTCCGCCATGTCGCGGGGGCCGGTGCGGGTTCTGCGCTTGGGGCTGCGGCCTTACCCTGAGGTGCTGCGGGTCCAGGAACGCTGCGTGAGGGCGGTGCGGGAGGCTCGGGCCCTTCCCGCTTCTCCCTCCGCTTCCCCTCCCGGTTCTGCCCCGGGTTCCTCTCCCGGTTCTCCCTTCGCTTCCTTCCCCGGCTCCCCCCCGGGTTCTCCCGCCGGTTCTTTCCCCGGGTCTCCCTTCGCTTCCCTTCCCGGTTCTCCCCCCGGTTCCGCCGCCGGTTCCGAGAGCCTGGTGCTGAGCGAGCCGGCGGAGCCGCTCTACACTTGGGGCCTCCGTGGAGCTCTGGAGGCGGAGGTTGCGGAGCGGCTGCGGGCGATGGGAGCGGAGCTGCGGGCGGTGCGGAGGGGCGGTCACATCACCTTCCATGGGCCCGGCCAGCTCCTCGCCTTCCCCGTCCTCGATCTCCGCCGCCGCCGCCTTCCCCTGCGCGGGTTCGTGGCGGCCCTGGAGGCCTCGGTGCTGCGGCTCTGCCGCCGCCTGGGCCTGGAGGCGGCCCGGGCCCTCCCGCCGCCCTTCACAGGAGTGTGGGTGGGGGACAACAAGGTCTGCGCCATAGGTGAGGGGGGGGGACACGGGGGAAAGGGGGGGACACACGGGGGATAGGGGGGGACACAAGGGGGAAAAGGGGGGGACACACGGGGGAAAGGGGGGGATACACGGGGGAAAAGGGGGGACACAAGGGGGAAAAGGGGGGGACACACGGGGGAAAGGGGGGGACACACGGGAGAGGGGGTGAGGGGAGAGGGCGGGAAATAAGGTTGCTGAGGGGGGGGGCAATGAGGAGGGGTGAGGGGAGAGGGGGGGGAAATAAAGGGGGTGCTGGGGAGGGGGTGAGGAAGGGCAATGAGGGGAGGTGAAGGGAGAGGGGGGAAATGAGGAGGGGAGAGGGGGGGAAATGAGGAAGGGGTGCTGGGGGAGTGAGGGGAGAGGGGGGGCAATGAGGAGGGGGCATTGAGGGGAGCAATGAGGGGAGAGGGGGGAAATGTGGAGGGGGCGTTGAGGGAGGGGGTGAGGGGAGAAACGAGGGGGTGTTGAGGGAGGGGGCGAGGGGGGCAATGAGGAGGGAGGGTGAGGAGGGGGTGAGGGGAGAGGGAGGGGAAATGAAGGGGTGCTAGGGGGGTGAGCACCTGGGGGGGGCAATGAGGAGGGGGTGTTGAGGAGGGGGGAGGGGGGCAATGAGGAGGGGGCTCTGGGGGGGTTGGGCATGGGGGGGTAAGGGGAGAGGGGGAGAAATGAGGAGGGGGCAATGAGGGAAGAGGGGGACGAGGGGAGAGGGGGGGAAATGAGAGGGTGCTGAGGGGGGTTGAGGGGGGCAATGAGGAGGGGGTGTTGAGGAGGGGGGCAATGAGGAGGGGGCTCTGGGGGGTTGGGCATAGGGGGGCAAGGGTAGAGGGGGGGAAATGAGGAGGGGGTGCTGAGGGAGGGGGGCAATGAGGAGGGGGCAATGAGGAAGGGGTCCTGGGGGTGTGGGTCCAGGGGGAGTGAGGGGAGAAAGGGGCAATGAGGAGGGGGTGCTGAGGGGGATGAGTATCTGGGGGGGCAGTGAGGAGGGGGCATTGAGCGGGGAGGTGAGGGGAGGGGGGGCCATGAAGAGGTGGTGCTGGGGGGGGTGTGGGTACAGGTGGGGGCAATGAGGAGGGGGGGAGGAGGGAGGGAGGAAAGGAGAGGGGAGAGGGGGGGCAATGAAGAGGGGGCACTGAGGGAGGGGGTGCTGGGGGGATGAGGGGGAGCAGTGGGGAGGGGGTGGGTATAGGGGGTGGGCACTGAGGGGGGGTGAGCACCTGGGGGAGTGGGCACTGAGGAGGGGGCACTAAGGGGGGGCAGGTAACAGGGGGGTGGACGCTGGGGAGGGGGCACTGAGGGGGAGATGACATGGAGGGGGGGTGCTCTGGGGACATGCAGGGGGTGTGTGTTTGGGGAGGACATGTGCAGGGAGGGGGGCCTGGGGAGGTTATGCCCAGGGGGCATCCATTGGGGAGGGGGTACCTGGGAGGGGGGGGGCAGCACAATTTTGGGTCCAGCCTGAACGAGGACTCTGCACCGAGCCCCTTGCACCCAGGGCTGGGTGCCTGCAGCCTGGTCCCCACCTTTGTCCCCTTCCCCTGTCCCCAGCTTTGTCCCTTCCCCTGCCCCCTTGTCCCCATCCTCACCCCCTTCCCATGTCCCTGTTGTCCCCAGCTTTGTCCCCTTCCTATGTCCCCCTTGTCCCCCTCCTTGCCCCTTTCCCCCTTGACCCCCTCCTCGTCCCCTTCCCCATCCCCTTGACCCCATCCTTGCCCCCTTCCCCTGTCCCTTTGTCCCCATCCCCTTGTTCCCATCCTCCCCACCTTTCCAGGGAGATGCAGTGGTGTTTAGAGTGGCCTGAGCACCACGGTCCCTCAATGTCCCTTTCCTCCTGTCCCCCTTGTCACCTTCCTTGCCCCCTTCCCCTGTCCCCTTGTCCCCAGCTTTGTCCCCTTCCCCTGTCCCCTTGACCCCATCCTTGTCCCCTTCCCCTGTCCCCTTGTCCCCAGCTTTGTCCCCTTCCCCTGTCCCCATCCTTGCCCCCTTTCCCTGTCCCCTTGTCCCCAGCTTTGTCCCCTTCCCCTGTCCCCATCCTTGCCCCCTTTCCCTGTCCCCTTGTCCCCAGCTTTTGTCCCCTTCCCCTGTCCCCTTTGTCCCCATCCTCCCCACCTTTCCAGGGACCTGCAGTGGGGTTTAGAGTGGCCTGAGCACCACGGTCCCTCAATGTCCCTCTCTGTGGGGTGTCCCTGGGCTGGGTGCTGACGGGGTGGCTCCTTTTTGTCCCTTTTTGTCCCCGCAGGGGTTCACTGTGGGAACCACATCACGTCCCACGGGCTGGCCCTGAACTGCTGCCCTGACCTCACCTGGTTCCACCACATTGTCCCCTGCGGGCTGGAGGGCAAAGGTGTCACCTCCCTGAGCCACGAGCTGGGCCACCACCTCACTGTCAACCATGTCATCCAACCCTTCCTCGACTCCTTCCAGGAGGTCTTTGACTCCACTTTGGTTTTTCCAGAAGATCCTGAGGACCAGGAGGGTCCCAGCTCAGGGCTTTGATGCAGGACAGGAGCTCTGGTGCCTTCCTTTGCCTCCAGACTGGGGGTGAACAATGGGGAAAAAGGTTGGGGCTGTAGCTTGGACACCCAAACACCCCCCCAGGATGCTCTCTCCAGCCCTTAAAGTCTCTGCTCCTCAGCTGGATCCCCTTGGCTTGCTGGGGAAATGCCCAAAGTGGTGTTTTGCTGTGGTTTTTTGCCTCAAAGGATCCAAAATTTGGGGGTGAAAGCTCCTGTAGCCTTTGGACAGGAGGTGGAGGTGTTGGTTGGACAGGAGGGGGGGTGTTGGTTGGACAGGAGGGGGGGTGTTGGTTGGAGAGGAGGTGGAGGTGTTGGTCAGGAGGAGGAGGTGTTGGTTGGACAGGAGGTGAAGGTCTTGGTTGGTCAGGAGGTGGAGATGTTGGTTGGACAGGAGGTGGAGGTGTTGGTTGGTCAGGAGGAGGAGGTGTTGGTTGGAGAGGAGGTGGAGGTGTTGGTTGGTCAGGAGGTGGAGGTGTTGGTTGGACAGGAGGTGGAGGTGTTGGTTGGTCAGGAGGAGGAAGTGTTGGTTGGTCAGGAGGTGGAGGTGTTGGTTGGACAGGAGGAGGAGGTGTTGGTTGGTCAGGAGGTGGAGGTGTTGGACAGGAGGAGGAGGTGTTGGTTGGACAGGAGGTGGAGGTGTTGGTTGGTCAGGAGGTGGAGGTGTTGGTTGGACAGGAGGTGGAGGTGTTGGTTGGACAGGAGGTGGAGGTGTTGGTTGGACAGGAGGAGGAGGTGTTGGTTGGACAGGAGGGGGGGTGTTGGTTGGACAGGAGGGGGGGTGTTGGTTGGTCAGGAGGTGGAGGTGTTGGTTGGACAGGAGGAGGAGGTGTTGGTTGGTCAGGAGGTGGAGGTGTTGGTTGGACAGGAGGGGAGGTGTTGGTTAGACAGGAGGAGGAGGTGTTGGTTGGACAGGAGGTGGAGGTGTTGGTTGGACAGGAGGTGGAGGTGTTGGTTGGCCAGGAGGTGGAGGTGTTGGTTGGTCAGGAGGTGGAGGTGTTGGTTGGACAGGAGGTGGAGGTGTTGGTTGGACAGGAGGTGGAGGTGTTGGTTGGACAGGAGGAGGAGGTGTTGGTTGGACAGGAGGGGGGGTGTTGGTTGGACAGGAGGGGGGGTGTTGGTTGGAGAGGAGGTGGAGGTGTTGGTTGGTCAGGAGGTGGAGGTGTTGGTTGGTCAGGAGGTGTTGGTTGGACAGGAGGTGGAGGTGTTGGTTGGTCAGGAGGTGGAGGTGTTGGTTGGTCAGGAGGTGTTGGTTGGACAGGAGGTGGAGGTGTTGGTTGGTCAGGAGGTGGAGGTGTTGGTTGGACAGGAGGTGGAGGTGTTGGTTGGTCAGGAGGTGGAGGTGTTGGTTGGACAGGAGGTGGAGGTGTTGGTTGGACAGGAGGAGGAGGTGTTGGTTGGTCAGGAGGAGGAGGTGTTGGTTGGACAGGAAGGAGGAGGAGGTGTTGGTTGGACAGGAGGTGGAGGTGTTGGTTGGTCAGGAGGTGGAGGTGTTGGTTGGTCAGGAGGGGGGTGTTGGTTGAACAGGAGGTGGAGGTGTTGGTTGGACAGGAGGTGGAGGTGTTGGTTGGTCAGGAGGTGGAGGTGTTGGTTGGACAGGAGGAGGGGGGCTGTTGGTTGGACAGGAGGAGGAGGTGTTGGTTGGTCAGGAGGTGTTGGTTGGTCAGGAGGTGTTGGTTGGACAGGAGGTGTTGGTTGGTCAGGAGGTGGAGGTGTTGGTTGGTCAGGAGGTGGAGGTGTTGGTTGGACAGGAGGGGAGGTGTTGGTTAGACAGGAGGAGGAGGTGTTGGTTGGACAGGAGGTGGAGGTGTTGGTTGGACAGGAGGTGGAGGTGTTGGTTGGTCAGGAGGTGGAGGTGTTGGTTGGTCAGGAGGTGGAGGTGTTGGTTGGACAGGAGGTGGAGGTGTTGGTTGGACAGGAGGTGGAGGTGTTGGTTGGACAGGAGGAGGAGGTGTTGGTTGGACAGGAGGGGGGGTGTTGGTTGGACAGGAGGGGGGGTGTTGGTTGGAGAGGAGGTGGAGGTGTTGGTTGGTCAGGAGGTGGAGGTGTTGGTTGGTCAGGAGGTGTTGGTTGGACAGGAGGTGGAGGTGTTGGTTGGTCAGGAGGTGGAGGTGTTGGTTGGACAGGAGGTGGAGGTGTTGGTTGAACAGGAGGTGGAGGTGTTGGTTGGACAGGAGGTGGAGGTGTTGGTTGGTCAGGAGGTGGAGGTGTTGGTTGGACAGGAGGAGGGGGGCTGTTGGTTGGACAGGAGGAGGAGGTGTTGGTTGGTCAGGAGGTGTTGGTTGGTCAGGAGGTGTTGGTTGGACAGGAGGTGTTGGTTGGTCAGGAGGTGGAGGTGTAGGTTGGACAGGAGGAGGAGGTGTTGGTTGGACAGGAGGGGAGGTGTTGGTTGGACAGGAGGAGGGGGGCTGTTGGTTGGACAGGAGGTGGAGGTGTTGGTTGGTCAGGAGGTGGAGGTGTTGGTTGGTCAGGAGGGGGGTGTTGGTTGAACAGGAGGTGGAGGTGTTGGTTGGACAGGAGGTGGAGGTGTTGGTTGGTCAGGAGGTGGAGGTGTTGGTTGGACAGGAGGAGGGGGGCTGTTGGTTGGACAGGAGGAGGAGGTGTTGGTTGGTCAGGAGGTGTTGGTTGGTCAGGAGGTGTTGGTTGGTCAGGAGGTGGAGGTGTTGGTTGGACAGGAGGAGGAGGTGTTCATTGGTCAGGAGGAGGAGGTGTTGGTTGGACAGGAGGGGGGTTGTTGGTTGGACAGGAGCTGGAGGTGTTGGTTGGTCAGGAGGTGTTGGTTGGTCAGGAGGTGTTGGTTGGTCAGGAGGTGGAGGTGTTGGTTGGACAGGAGGGGAGGTGTTGGTTGGTCAGGAGGTGTTGGTTGGTCAGGAGCTGGAGGTGTTGGTTGGTCAGGAGGTGTTGGTTGGACAGGAGGTGTTGGTTGGTCAGGAGGTGTTGGTCAGGAGGAGGAGGTGTTGGTTGGTCAGGAGGTGTTGGTTGGTCAGGAGGTGTTGGTTGGTCAGGAGGTGTTGGTTGGACAGGAGGAGGAGGTGTTGGTTGGTCAGGAGGTGTTGGTTGGACAGGAGGAGGAGGTGTTGGTTGGTCAGGAGGTGTTGGTTGGTCAGGAGGTGTTGGTTGGACAGGAGGTGTTGGTTGGTCAGGAGGTGTTGGTTGGTCAGGCAGCCTCCTGCACTGCCACCTAAAATGTCAGAGCTGCCATGAAGTCGCTGTTGAGCTTCAGCTGCAGATCCTGGGGTTGTTTATTTATTCCCTTTATAAACAACAATTTATTTATTTTCCTCTCCCTGCACCTGGAGAAATCCTCCCCTGGGAAAAGGGGTGTCGGGACAGGTGGAAAATAAATCACTGACAAGAGGCTGTAGAAACACTGATAAAAAACCTGTCACCTGAGTGCTGCCCATGTGGAGGGATGAGGGGAGAGGGTTTGGGGTACCCGAGGAGAGGAGGAACCAGGGAAACACCTCAGGTGCTGTGACCCCAAATGGGTGCTGGGACCTCCTGCTGGGGCTGGGGTGCTGGGGGTGACACTGATGTCCATGCCCCCCACCCCATGGTGACACTGATGGTGACACTGATGTCCATGGGCCCCCCGTGGTGACACTGATGGTGACACTGATGGTGACACTGATGTCCATGGGGGGTGTTGGAGGTGACACTGATGTCCATGGCCCCCTCCATGGTGACACTGATGGTGACACTGATGTCCATGGGGTGTGTTGGAGGTGGCACTGATGTCCATGAGGGGGTGCTGGAGGTGACACTGATGTCCATGGGGGGTGCTGGAGGTGACACTGATGTCCATGGGCCCCCCCGTGGTGACACTGATGGTGACACTGATGGTGACACTGATGGTGACACTGATGTCCATGGGGGGGGTGTTGTCTCCTCCAAACTTCCTGCTCCAGCTGCAGCACCCCTGTGGTGTCCCAGAGCTGTGATGGCACCCTGGGGTGGCACTGGGGTCCCTGCCCATCAGTGCAACCTAAAAAAAACACTAAAAGGCACCTAAAAAGTGACATTAAGGGACAAATTTCCTGGGGGGCACAAAGTAAAGCTGAGACTCAGCCCCCCCAGAGGTGCCACCTGTCCCTGGGGACATTGTCCCTGCTCCAGGTGTGTGGGGCAGGAGGTGCAGAACCCGGTCAGGGTTCTCCAAACTTTTCCCCCATTCTGTGTGTCCCAGCCATGGCCATTTGGGATCCCCCCCCCCTTTACTGGTAGCCCCAAAGGCACTGACTGGTGGCAACTGGGAGCAGGCAGTCGGGTGCCACAGGGTGAGGAGAAATGGGAGGAACCAAACCAAGTCCCTCAAACCCCCCCCCCCAGCAGCCCCTCTGAGCAACTTTCTGCCCTACAAGTTTTTGGGGTCTCTTTGCCACCCATGGGTGCGCCATGGACACCCCACACACCCCATCCAGCAGCCCCCAGGGGGTTTGGGTGGGCGATGGGTGCAGCCGGGGCTGGAAAACCCCAATGGGAAGAGGGAAACAATGGGGAAGAAGGTGCCAGCTGAGTTCCTGGGGGACAAAGGGCTCTGTGCCCCATGTGGGGACTTGGGGACAGCGGGAAAGGAAACCGGGAGCAGCAGCGGGTGCCGGGGGGGAAACGCTGGGTCCGGTTCTGTCCGGTCCTATAAGAACCTCCGGTATCCGGCGGGACCCGTGGGGTTGGGGACAGGCTGGTGACCCCGGGTCGGGGCAGGGTGGCTTTGGCAGGTGGCTCTGCCCCGGGAAGGGGGAGGAGGCTCCGCGACAATCCCAGCCCCGCCGGCATCCCGGGATGTCAGTCCCGGCTCAGCGCAGGCACGGAGGGCACCGGCGTGAGTGCGATCCCCCTTTCCCTCCAGATCCCCTTCCTTTCCCTCCAGATCCCCCTTTCCCTCCAGATCCCCCTTTCCCTCACATCCCCCTCTCCCTCCAGACTCCCCTTTCCCTCCACATCCCCCTTCCTTTCCTTCCAGGTCCCCCTTTCCTTCCAGATCCCCCTTTCCCTCCACATCCCCCTTTCCCTCCAGATCCCCTTCCTTTCCCTCCAAACCCCCCTTTTTCCTCCAAATCCCCCTTTTCCTCCACATCCCCCTTTCCCTCCAAATCCCCTTTTCCCTCACATCCCCTTTCTCTCCAGATCCCCCTTTCCCTCCAAATCCCCCTTTCCCTCACATCCCCCTCTCCCTCCACATCCCCTTTTCCCTCCAGATCCCCCTTTCTCTCCAGATCCCTCTTCCTTTCCCTCCAAATCCCCCTTTTCCCTCCAAATCCCCCTTTCCCTCACATCTCCATTTCCCTCCAGACTCCCCTTTTCCTCCGGATCCCCCTTTTCCCTCCACATCCCCCTTCCTTTCCTTCCAGATCCCCCTTCCTTTCCCTCCAAATCTCCCATTCCCTCACATCCCCCTTTTCCTCCACATCCCCTTTTCCCTCCAGATCCCCCTTTTCCCTCCAGATCCCCCTTTCCCTCCAGATCCCTCTTCCTTTCCCTCCAAATCCCCCTTTCCCTCCAGATTCCCCTTTCCAGATCCCCCTTTCCTTCCAGATTCCCCTTTCCAGATCCCCCTTTCCTTCCAGATCCCCCTTTTCCCTCCAGATCCCCCTTTCCCTCCAGATCCCTCTTCCTTTCCCTCCAAATCCCCCTTTTCCCTCCAAATCCTCCTTTCCTTCCAGATTCCCCTTTCCAGATCCCCCTTTCCTTCCAAATCCCCCTTTCCCTCACATCCCCCTCTCCCTCCACATCCCCTTTTCCCTCCAGATCCCCCTTTCTCTCCAGATCCCTCTTCCTTTCCCTCCAAATCCCCCTTTTCCCTCCAAATCCCCCTTTCCCTCCACATCCCCCTTTCCTTCCAAATCCCCTTTTCCCTCCACATCCCCCTTTCCCTCCACATCCCCTTTTCCCTCGAGAACCCCCTTTCCCTCCAAATCCCCCCCCCTTTTTTTTTCCTACACCCCCTCCCCCCTCATCTCCCAACTCCGGGTCCCCTCCTGTGTGTCCCCTTCCTGGGACAATCCCAAATCTTGCTTTAAAATCTCCCAAATTCAGCCTCCTCCTGATTTTCCATCTCCCGGCTCTTGAAGTCGGGAGAACAGCCAGGGCTGAGCCCATCCCCGTGGCCTCGGGGCTGCTCAACCCTTTCCTCCTCCTCCTTTTCCTCCTCACTCATCCTGGGAGGTTCGTTCCCGTTTTGGGGTGACACTTTTTGGGGTGACAGCTGCCTGTGCATGGGGCAGAGCAAGGGGGGGGACACAAAGTGGGCACCCCCAGGGACAACAGTGGTCGGGGGGGGGGGGGGGTGGGGTGTCCCAAGGGATGTCACACGTGGGGGACCCTGTCCCCGTGTCCCTTCCTGTCCCCTCTTGCTATGAGGCCACGGGGGGCCCGGGTGGGCTGGCAGAGGGCACCATGTCCCAGGGCAGGGGGGCTCTGGGACCCATGGGGGGGGGGGGGGAGGGGGGGAGAAAAAAAAGGAGGTTTTAGGGCCCCTTGGGATGTGTCCATGGGGTCACCTGTGGGGCTGTGTCCCCTGCCAGGGTGGCTGTGGCAGATCCGTGGCAGGGACAGTCCCAGAAGTGTTATTTAGGGTGGGGGACCCCTTGGTCTCTGCACCCTGGGGAGGGGGTGTTGGGGTGGGAGCAGGTTTTGAACCCACCCATCCCATCCCCCCCCAGAGTAATTGTCCCCTTCCCATTGTCCCCAACCCTGGGAAGGAAAGGGGGACAAGGACTTTATGGGACAGCCCATAAAGTTCTGGGGGCTTTATTTTATTTGGGGAGGGGGAGAAATTTGGGGAGGGGGCTGCTGAGGATGCAAAGGGCTTGGAAACCCCTCCTCCTACCCTTGCTGTGAGGTGCCTTAGGGACCATTTTGGGGTCATCATTGGGTCGGGTAGGATGTCTCTGGGGGCCACTGCTGCTGTGGGGACAACCCCATAAAATCCTGGGGGCTTTATTTTGTCTGGGGAGGGGGAGAAATTTGGGGAGGGGGCTGCTGCAAATGGAAAGGGCTTGGAAACCCCTCCTCCTACCCTTGCTGTGAGGTGCCTTGAGGACCACTTTGGGGTCGGGCAGGATGTCCCTGGGGCCACTGCTGCTGTGGGGACAGCCCCATAAAATCCTGGGGGCTTTGTTTTGTCTTTGGGGGGGGGAGAAATTTGGGGAGGGGGCTGCTGAGGATGCAAAGGGCTTGGAAACCCCTCCTTCTACCCTTGCTGTGAGGTGCCTTAAGGACCATTTTGGGGTCATGGTTGGGTCAGGTAGGGCAGGATGTCCCTGGGGGCCACTCCTGCTGTGGGGACAACCCCATAAAATTCTAGGGGCTTTGTTTAGTCTTTGGGGGGGGGAGAAGTTTGGGGAGGGGGCTGCTGAGGATGCAAAGGGCTTGGAAACCCCTCCTTCTACCCTTGCTGTGAGGTGCCTTGAGGACCACTTTGGGGTCATCATTGGGTCGGGCAGGATGTCCCTGGGGGCCACTCCTGCTGTGGGGACAGCCCCATAAAATCCTGGGGGCTTTATTTTATTTGGGGAGGGGGAGGAACTTGGGGAGGGGGCTGCTGCAAATGGAAAGGGCTTGGAAGCCCCTCCTCCTACCCTTGCTGTGAGATGCCTTAAGGACCATTTTGGGGTCATGGTTGGGTCGGGTAGGGCAGGATGTCTCTGGGGGCCACTCCTGCTGTGGGGACAACCCCATAAAATCCTGGGGGCTTTATTTTGTCTGGGGAGGGGGAGAAATTTGGGGAGGGGGCTGCTGAGGATGCAAAGGGCTTGGAAACCCCTCCTTCTACCCTTGCTGTGAGGTGCCTTAAGGACCATTTTGGGGTCATGGTTGGGTCGGGTAGGGCAGGATGTCCCTGGGGGCCACTCCTGCTGTGGGGACAACCCCATAAAATTCTAGGGGCTTTGTTTTGTCTTTGGGGGGGGGGAGAAGCTTGGGGAGGGGGCTGCTGAGGATGCAAAGGGCTTGGAAACCCCTCCTTCTACCCTTGCTGTGAGGTGCCTTGAGGACCATTTTGGGGTCGGGCAGGATGTCCCTGGGGGCCACTGCTGCTGTGGGGACAACCCCATAAAATTCTGGGGGCTTTGTTTTGTCTTTGGGGGGGGGAGAAATTTGGGGAGGGGGCTGCTGAGGATGCAAAGGGCTTGGAAACCCCTCCTTCTACCCTTGCTGTGAGGTGCCTTGAGGACCACTTTGGGGTCGGGCAGGATGTCCCTGGGGGGACATCCCCAGCTGAGTCCCCCCCTTCCCTTTCCCCGTTCCTTCCTTTCTCCAGGGGCTGGGAGAGGAGATGGAGGAGGAGAACCGGACCGCCATTTGGCACCAAAGCCTCCAGGCTGTGCTTCACGCCTTGAACCAAACGCTGCACGGGGCCATCCCCTGCCCCTCCGACCGCCTCCCCGCAGCCACCGCCGCGTCCCGCAACGACAACTCCTACATGTACATCCTCTTCGTCATGACTCTTTTCGCTGCCACCGTGGGGAGCCTCATCCTGGGTTACACCCGGTCCCGAAAAGTCGACAAACGCAGCGACCCGTACCACGTCTACATCAAGAACAGAGTTTCCATGATCTGAGCCCCGCTCCGGGACGCTCCAGGACACCGCTGGGATTTGGGGACGAGTTCGCTGCTGCTGCTGCTGCTGCTGCTGATCCCTCCCCTCCTGCTTCGGGGGATCGGGGACAGGGCTGCCAGCCGGGATGTCCCCGAATGGGATGGGAAACACCTCCCCCTGGTGTCCCCACGGAGGTGACACTGGGGGGCCCTTTGGAAGTTATCCTGGGGGTCAGGAGGTGACCCTGGGGTCCCCATGGAAGTGATCCTGGGGGTCAGGAGGTGATCCTGGCGGTACCTCCCCCTGGTGTCCCCATGGAGGTGACCCTGGGGTCCCCATGGAGGTGACCCTGGGGGTCAGGAGGTGATCCTGGGGGTCCCCATGGAGGTGACCTGGGGTCCCCATGGAAGGGATCCTGGGGTCAGGAGGTGACCCTGGGGGTACCTCCCCCTGGTGTCCCCATAGAGGTGACCCTGGGGTCCCCATGGAGGTGACCCTGGGGGTCAGGAGGTGATTCTGGGGGTCAGGAGGTGATCCTGGGGGTCCCCATGGAAGGGATTCTGGGGGTCAGGAGGTGATTCTGGGGGTCAGGAGGTGACCCTGGGAGTCCCCATGGAAGTGATCCTGGTGGGGACATCCTGGCCAGGTCACACCTCCTGTCTGGCAAGAGATGGCAGGGTGGGATCTGTGAGCCCACGTTGGTTGAGCCCTGGGGAGACAGGGATGGCAGAGGCAGCTCCTGTCCCACCGTGACCTGTGGAGGTTGGCAGGGTCCCCAAGAAGGAAAAAAATCAACATTTTCTTCCTCAGATCACCCAGCGTCGAGCTCCATGCACCTTCACGACAAGTCAGCAGACTTCTTTGGTGCTAAAAGCCTGTCATTTCTGAGCTGGCCTGGGCCTCACTTCTTCTTTTTTTAATTTTTTTTTATTTCTTTTGGTGAGGAATTAAAGGAGATGGTGGTTTCCAAGGGGGGAGTTGTTGCATTTTCTTCTTCTCCAAGCAAAGTCCATGCTGGTGGCAATCCCCGGGGTACCTCCCTGTGCCAGTGCCTGGAGGAGGCTGTGAGGGTCAAGATGCCAAGGGGGGCACTGAGGACACAAATCCTTGATGGATTTTCCTCCAGCTGAGGACATCCCCCAGTTGGGCAGCACCACAGAGGGCACAGAGTCCCAGCACAGCCCGAGCTTGGCCGGGGCCACCGGGCTCCGCGCGTCCCCGAAGTTCTCTCCGGGCTCCGGATGGTGATGCTGAAATTTTTCCTGCTTCCTTCCTGCTGTCGACTGTAGCTTTGGCCTTTTGTACTGCAGGTCCCAAACGTGTTTACCCCGGGATGAGGGTGCAGGGCTGGAGGGGAAGGAGATTTTCTCAGCTTCTGCTGGGTCCCTTGGCTTCGGCTCCGCTATTAAACCTGTCCGGGTTTGGGATGGCTCCGTGGAGGGGCAGTAAACAGCTTCATCCTTCAAAACAAGGCTGTGGGTGACCTGGTGCCTCGCACGTCTCAACCTGTTAATGATGACATAATGAATGCTTTTAATTACAGCTCAATTAACTGCCCCGGAGGGGCCTTTCCACCAGCAGGCAGAAGTCAAACACATCCGCCACGCCGCAGCCCCAACGGTGACGCCAAACTCTAATCCAAAAAAAAAAAAAAAAAAAAGAAATACTGGATGTGAGGCACAGGGTAGGGCTGGAAATCTTGGCACTGGAGACAGCAGCAGCTCCACGACCAATTCCTGATCTCCCGTGACCTCAGCTTGGGTACAAAAGCCACGGTGTGGGGAGTTTTGAGGAGCCCTCGGGGGCTCTGAGTCTGTCGTGAATCCCGAGCCGGGCGTTTGGTGCCCGTGGGGCTTTCCAAGGGTGTGAGGACAAAAGCCACCAAGGTCCCCCAGGCACCTGGCCCGAGCAGGAAGTAGCCACAGAGGCTTTGCTGTGTTTGTCTTGTGGTTGCAGTGCTGGGAAAGGAAAATAAACCTTTTATCTGCAAATAAACCGGGGGAATCGGTCCAGGTGGGGGCAGCCAAAAAAGCAAAGTTCTGCTGGGTTGGTTTGTGCAACCACACAGCAGGTTTGGGGCTTCTCCACCCCCCAAAGTCCTTGTCCTCCTCCAATGCCACCTCCTCTGTTGGGATAAGGTGCAGAGGAGTTGTTCCTGCCAGGGATCAATGGGGTTCCCCAGGCTGGGATGGGGGAACCCAAACCCCTCTGGTGATGTGGTCACCCTGGGGGCTCTCCTGATGGCCACCAGAAAGGTGACATGGAGCTAGTGACCTCAGCACCCCTTCTGCTGCCATGGCCAGGGGGGACAACCCTCTAACAGGGTGGCTCACCATAAAATTAATTAATAAATAAAATAATAATAATAATAAAACCATTAAAATTCTGCTTTTTCTTAATCCCGAAGAACCTGAGGGTGAAAAAACCCCTCCTGCAAGACAAAGTTCCTTTGGTGATCATTAAAGACCCAATTTCTGATCCATTCCCATCCCCTCCTTGCAGATCCATTGGGATCAGAACCTGCAGCAGGACTTGGGGTGTGTGTGTGGGGGTGCCCTGGGTGCACCCACCCTGCAGCCTCTGGCTGGAGCCACCAGGCTGGGTGACAAGGTGCCAGTGCCACCTTGTGGCCTCAGGGTCCCTGTGGTGTAGGCTCCTGCTCCTTCCCTGGACACATCCCTGGTTCCCACAGGATCACAGCTCCAGGATGGATGGATTGGGACCCATGGATCCAGGGTGGTTGGTGGCCCCATGGCACCCATGGCTCCAGGATGGTTGGGTGACCTCTTGGGACCCATCCATGGCTCTGGGATGGATGGTGTCCCCATTGGACCCATGGATCCAGGGTGGTTGGATGTCCCCAAGGGATCTATGGATTCATTCTGGTTTGTGTCCCCATGGGACCCTCATCTCTGGGGTGGTTGGATGTCTCCATGGAATCCATGGATCCAGGCTGGCTGGATGTCCCATTGGGACCCATGGATCCAGGGTGGTTGGGTGACCTCTTGGGACCCATCCATGGATCTAGGGTGGTTGGTGTCTCCATGGGATCCTCATCTCTGGGGTGTTTGGATGTCTCCATGGAATCCATGGCTCTGGGATGGATGGTGTCCCCATTGGGACCCATGGATCCAGGGTGGTTGGTGGCCTCATGGCACCCATGGCTCCAGGCTGGTTGGGTGACCTCTTGGGACCCATCCATGGATTCAGGGTGGTTGGTGTCCCCATGGGACCCACAGCTCTGGGATGGTTGGATGTCTCCATGGAATCCATGGCTTTGGGCTTGATGGTATCCCATTGGACCCATGACTCCAGGCTGGTTGGATGTCCCATTGGGACCCATCCATGGTGTCCATGGATTGGGGCCCATCCATGGTGTCCATGGATCCAGGGTGGTTGGTGGCCCCATGGCACCCATGGCTCCAGGCTGGTTGGGTGACCTCTTGGAACCCATCCATGGCTCCAGGATGGTTGGGTGACCTCTTGGAACCCATCCATGGCTCCAGGATGGTTGGGTGACCTCTTGGAACCCATCCATGGCTCCAGGCTGGTTGGGTGACCTCTTGGGATCCATGGCTCCATGCTGGTTGGATGCTCCTTTGGGATCCATTCCTCGAGGCTCCCTTGACAAACTCAGCAGGAGATTGTGCTGGGCTGCTGAGGGTGTTCAGAGGGGTCTGGAAACATTGGGACAGGGGGTGGGAGGGAGGGAGGGGTTTTGAGTGTAACCCAAAAATCATTTGGTCCTGGGGGAGGTGGTGGAGCAGAAGCTGAAGCTGAGCCCAGAACCCCCCCAGGTCCTGGGGGCATCAGCAGAAGCCCAGAGAGCATTGAGGGAGGGGATTCTCCCCCTCTGCTCTGCTCTGCTGAGACCCCCCCTGGAGTCCTGTGTCCAGTTGTGGAGTCCCCAGCATCAGAAGGACACAGAGCTCCTGGAAGGTGTCCAGAGGAGCCACTGAAATGCTCAGAGGGCTGAGCAGCTCCCTGGGAAGCCAGGCTGAGGGATTGGGGTTGTTCAGCCTGGAGAAGAGGAGGCTCCCAGGTGAGCTCAGAGCAACCTTCCAATATCTGAAGGGGCTCCAAGAAAGCTGGGGGAGGGCTTTGGACACGGGGGGGTAGGGAGAGGAGAAGGGAAATGGGTTAAAAGTTGGAGAGAAAGGGGAGATTGAGGTTGGAGATGGGGAAGAAATTCTGGAATTTGAGGGGGGGGAGAGCCTGGAACAGGTTGAGAGAGTTGAGGGTGTTCAGCCTGGAGAGGAGAAGGAGAAGGAGGAGGAGGAGGAGAGGAGGAGGAGGAGGAGGAGGCGGAGGAGGAGGAGGAGGGGGAGGAGGTCACTTCCTGAGAAGTGACCCAGGAAAGGTTCCTGTGAGGGCTGGGATGGGTCTGAATGTCCCAGGTTGGGGAAGGAGTGGCTGGAAAGCTGCCAAAGAGAAAAGGACTCAGGGATGTTGGTCAAGAGGAGGAGGGACATGAGCCAGCAGTGTGCCCAGGTGGCCAAGAAGGTGTAGAATCCCCCAAAAAAGAATATTTGATTCCCAGCAGCTGACAAAGTGGACTCTGCTGGGGTGCACAGGATCCAGGAGCCATCTGGGCTCTGTTCTCTCAAGGAGAGACCCTCATTTGGGGAACCACCCTAAGAAACAGGGCCCTATTCTCTCCTTTTTATTCTCCCAAAAAGGTGAACACTTGCCTGGCAAGGGGAGCTCAGTTTGGTGGCCACCCTGAGAGGAGGACACTGTCCTTATCCCATAAGGAGGCAGAGTGACATCTTGTGTGTTGCCTGGGTAAAGCCACTGGAGAGGAGACCTGTGCAGAAAAAAGGATTATTGCTCTGTCAGCCCCTCTGCAGGGGTCCAAGTGCAAGATTTGCCAAAGCCCCCCCAAAAATGGGGGGGTCAGGGGGCATAAAAGAGGCAGACTGGGAATGGGGGATGTGAGCCTGGCATCCAAGGACTTGAACTTCCTACCAAGATCATGATGGATCCAAGGGTGGTGAGATCTTCTCTCTCTCTTCTTCATCTTTAAATCTTTATCTTTATCTTTACCTCCACCTTCACCTTTATCTTTATCTTTATCTTTATGTTTATATCTTTGTCTTTACCTTGATCTTTACCTTGATCTTTACCTTGATCTTTACCTTGATCTTTACCTTGATCTTTACCTTGATCTTTATCTTTATCTTTATCTTTATCTTTATCTTTATCTTTATCTTATCTTTATCCTTATCCTTACCTTTACCTTCATCTTAATCATCTTTATCATCTTTATCATCTTTATCTTATCTTTATCTCTGTACCTCTGTTTCTAACCTTATCTGGGCACATGAGGGTAACACAGTTTCCACCTTTGTTAAGTTTTACTCCCCATTGCTTTGTTAAGTTTCCTTAGTTGAAACCTCTTCTGTTGACAACTTTCTTAAGTTTTGCTAAATTGTGGATCACCATGGGCAGAAAAGGGGGACAAAGAATTCACAATTGTGAATTTTTCCATAATTGTGAACATTGTGAGTGCCCAGAGGCTGCAGGATAAGGATTTCCCATCGTGAAGCCCCAAGCCAGAGGCAGCTGAAGATCTTTTCATGGCATTTCCCCAGCTCAGCAGTCCCTGCTGCATCCAGCCTGCTCCCATTCCTCGTGTTCTGCTTCTGTTTCTTCAGGACAAAGCAATCTGGATGCTTTGACCCCAGGTTGGATGGCAAAAAGCATTCAGAGCCCCAAAAATTCAGAGGCTTTGACACCGTCTCCCAGAGGATTCTCCTGAAAAAGCTGTCAGGCCACAGCTTGGCCAGGGGCATCTGTGCTGGGTTAGGAACTGGCTGGAGGGCCGGGCCCAGAGAGTGGTGCTGAACGGGGCTGCATCAAAATGGCGGCCGTGGTGTCCCCCAGGGATCAGTGTTGGGCCCAGTGCTGTTTAATATCTTTAGTGAGGATTGAGATGAGGGGATTGAGTCCATCAGCAGCAAATTCCCAGGTGACCCCAAGCTGGGGGGAGTGTGGATCAGCTGGAAGGCAGGAGGGCTCTGCAGAGGGACCTGGAGAGACTGGAGAGTTGGGCTGATCCCAAGGGGATGAGGTTCAAGACAAGAAGCCCATGGGGAGCTCCAGGCTGGGCAGAGAGTGGCAGAAAGGGAGCTGGGATTGCCAGGAAGCTGAAGAGGAGGCAGCAGTGTGCCCAGGTGGCCAAGAAGGCCAATGGCATCCTGGGCTGGCTGAGGAAGAGCGTGGCCAGCAGGTCCAGGGAAGGGATTCTGCCCCTGTGCTCAGCTCTGGGGAGGCCAGAGCTTGAGTCCTGTGTCCAGTTCTGGGCCCCTGAGCTCAGGAAGGAGCTTGAGGTGCTGGAGCAGGTCCAAAGGAGGCAACTGGGCTGGTGAAGGGATCCAGCAGAAATGCTGTGAGGAAGGGCTGAGGGAGCTGGGGGTGTTGAGGCTGGAGAAGAGGAGGCTCAGGGGAGACCTCATCACTCTCTCCAAGTCCCTGAAAGGAGGTTGGAGCCAGGGGGGGGTTGGGCTCTTTTCCCAGGCAACTCTCAGCAAGACAAGAGGCCATGGTCTCAAGTTGTGCCAGGGGAGGTTTAGGTTGGACATTAGAAAGAATTTCTTGCTGGAGAGGGGGATCAGGCATTGGAATGGGCTGCCCAGGGAAGGGGTGGATTCTCCATCCCTGGAGATATTTCCAAAGAGCCTGGATGTGGCACTGAGTGCCATGGGCTGGGAACCACGGGGGGAGTGGATCAAGGGTTGGACTTGAGGAGCTCTGAGCTCCCTTCCAACCCAGCCCATTCTGATTCTATGATTCTATGAAAAAGCAGCATGGAATCAACTGGCAGGGATTCTCAGCACTGCCTGTGCTGCCTTTTGGCAACCTCCTTCTCTGAGAGAGGGAAATAAAGAGCTGGGAATTGTTGTGTCCTCCCCCAGGTAACCCGAGAGGTGCAGGAGAACAGGGTGTGTAGGATACATAAATAATAAAAAACACAAGATGTGCTGAGGAGAGAGGGAATGCTCAGTGCCTGCTGGGAGGCAGCGAGCTGGAAGGCTGCGTTTGGTTCATCCCTTGTGATCCCAGCTCAGTGCAGAAACAAAATAAAACAAAACCAACCTGGAAAACAATGGGAGCCACCCCGGGGGCCTTTGGGAGGTGATCTGGGAATTAAAGCCTGGTGGTAAAATTGCCATGGAAACACTGAACGGGTTGGGGTTGGCCCTGCAGGGCTGGGCAATCGACAGAGCTGATCCTGGGTCTGGTGGGTGAGGGTTCCATCTGCAGTTCCAGGCACTCATGGGACTGCAGAGAGGGTTTTTATTCCTGGTATTGGGTGACATGGCTGAGTGTCAGCCCTTTTTCTGAGAAAAAAAAAAAAATAAAACAAAGCCACAACAAATCTTAACCGCACTTTTGAAGAAAAAATGTGCATCCTTGGTCAGGGGTAAAACACTGAGGTGCTGCCAGAAGGTTGGATGAATCTAACCAGGGTGAGAAGGGTGGACATGATCTTGGAATCCCAGCCAGGAGCTGTCTGTTGTCAGCAAGTTGTTATTAATATAAATTATTTGGTTTATGCCAAAAGGAAGCTCTCGTTTTAGGGTACAGGCATTTACCTGCCATTTCATAGCTGTAATTGTGCTCCTTTTCCTTCTCCTGGATAATCCTGAGCCATCCCTGGCAGCATCAAAGATTGAGGGCAGCCCTGAGGAGAAGGATTTGGAGGAGGTGGTGGAGCAGAAGCTGAAGCTGAGCCCAGAACCCCCCCAGGTCCTGGGGGCATCAGCAGAAGCCCAGAGAGCATTGAGGGAGGGGATTCTCCCCCTCTGCTCTGCTCTGCTGAGACCCCCCCTGGAGTCCTGTGTCCAGTTGTGGAGTCCCCAGCATCAGAAGGACACAGAGCTCCTGGAAGGTGTCCAGAGGAGCCACTGAAATGCTCAGAGGGCTGAGCAGCTCCCTGGGAAGCCAGGCTGAGGGATTGGGGTTGTTCAGCCTGGAGAAGAGGAGGCTCCCAGGTGAGCTCAGAGCAACCTTCCAATATCTGAAGGGGCTCCAAGAAAGCTGGGGAAGGGCTTTGGACACGGGGGGGTAGGGAGAGGAGAAGGGAAACGGGTTAAAACTTGGAGAGAAAGGGGAGATTGAGGTTGGAGATGGGGAAGAAATTCTGGAATTTGAGGGTGGGGAGAGCCTGGAACAGGTTGAGAGAGTTGGGGGTGTTCAGTCTGGAGAAGAGGAGAGGAGGGAAGGAGAAGGAGAAGGAGAAGGAGAAGGAGAAGGAGAAGGAGAAGGAGAAGGAGAAGGAGAAGGAGAAGGAGAAGGAGAAGGAGAAGGAGAAGGAGAAGGAGAAGGAGAAGGAGAAGGAGAAGGAGAAGGAGAAGGAGAAGGAGAAGGAGAAGGAGAAGGAGAAGGAGAAGGAGAAGGAAGGTTCTGGGGAGCCCTTGGAGCAGCTTCCAGTGCCTGAAGGGGCTCCAGGAAAGCTGGGGAGGGACTTGGGACAAGGGCCTGGAGGGATGGGATGAGGGGGAAGGGTTTCCAGCTGCAAGAGGGGAGATGGAGAGGAGATCTTGGGGAGGGAGAAATTGTTTGGGGTGAGGGTGCTGAGCCCCTGTCCCAGGGTGCCCAAGGAAGCTGTGGCTGCCCCATCCCTGGCAGTGTCTCAGCCCAGGTTGGATGGGGCTTGGAGCAACCTGGGCTGTGGGAGGGGTCCCTGCACATCCAGGGCTTGGAACTGGAGGAGCTTTTGGATCCCTTCCAAGCCAGAATTCTGTGATTCTGTGTGAGATCTCTGTGCTGCAGAGGCAGAGGGAGCAGAACCCTTCCCTGAAAGCCCCAGGAATGTCAGAGGTGGATGCCCAGGCTGGATTTGGGGATGCAGACACCACCTCCCCCCAGCCACACTCCCACTGGCTCTGGCAGCTCCCAGTACAGGATCTGGCTGGGCCCACTAGCCTCCCAGCTCTCCTCCTCCCAGCCTGGCTCCAATCCATGGCTGGCAACGAGACCTCTCTTGTTTTTTAGCCCCTGGATCCTTTGCTGCTGCTCAGTTTGGGCTGAGGGTGCTGTGCCTCAATTAGGTGGAACAATACTTGAGGGGGAAAACCTGGATGTGTTGGCTTTCCTCCACGTGGGCATTAATTTCCCATTTCCTGGCTTTCCTCCAGGGCTGTGAGGGCTGGAAATTTTGTCATTATTAATAAATGAAAATAGAGATGTCTGCCAGCAACACCCCCAGCCAGGGAGTGTGGGTGGTGTAAGGTATTCAGTAAAATAAAACAAACTGGGAGGAAATCACACAAGAAGGAGGCACAAGGAATAAGAACAGGACTTGCACAGCACTGGGAATTAGAGAGAAAAGTGTCCCCAGGAATCAAGAACAGGGAAACAGGGAGGAAAAGGATGGAAGGGAGTTCTCCCACAAATTTATCTTGGGGTGAGAATGGTTACAGCCTCGAGTGGAAATCACTGACTAATTGGACTTCTTATTAACAGACAATTAGCATATTTAATGTGCTATTAGAATACCAAAATGCATTGCTGTCAGCTGGAGGGATCCCTGCTAACCACAAATCCCCTCCTCTGGAAGCACTGGAAGTTTTTAAGCCCTGTCACTTTGAGGAGGAGCAAAGAACCAGCTCACCAGTCGTGCACACAACTGATAAAATATAATTATAAATTAATTTTATGTATTTCTATGCATTAAAAGTGTCCCTGTGTTTCAGGAAGGTGTGCTAGCTTTGGGGTCTAACACCCAGATCCCCTTCCTGTGGAGATCCAAATCAAAGCAGACACCTTGGGCACAGTTCTGGGGTGGATTTTTGCAGCTGGGGAGGGGGTGGCTCCTGTGAGAATCAGAGAATCATGGAATTGTCTGGGTTGGAAGGGAGCTCAGAGCTCCTCAAGTCCAACCCTTGATCCACTCCCCCCGTGGTTCCCAGCCCATGGCACTCAGTGCCACATCCAGGCTCTTTGGAAATATCTCCAGGGATGGAGAATCCACCCCTTCCCTGGGCAGCCCATTCCAATGCCTGATCCCCCTCTCCATCAAGAAATTCTTTCTAATGTCCAACCTAAACCTCCCCTGGCACAACTTGAGACCATGGCCTCTTGTCTTGCTGAGAGTTGCCTGGGAAAAGAGCCCAACCCCCCCCTGGCTCCAACCTCCTTTCAGGGACTTGGAGAGAGTGATTTCCCTTCCTCCCCAGGGAAAATTCTGGGAGACAGAATCCCAGAATGATCCAGCTTGGAAATGACCTCTGAGAGCATCAACTCCAACCTTTAATCCACAGCCACCCCAGAGCACTCAGTGCCACCTTCAGCCCCTTCTTAAAAACCTCCAGGGATGGAGAATCCACCCCCTCCCTGGGCAGCCCATCCCAATGTCTGATCCCCCTCACTGTAAGGAATTTTTTCCTAATATCCAACCTAATTAAGCCCATGGCCTCTTGTAAGAAGAGCCCAACCCCCCCCTGGCTCCAACCTCCTTTCAGGGACTTGGAGAGAGTGATGAGGTCTCCCCTGAGCCTCCTCTTCTCCAGCCTCAACACCCCCAGCTCCCTCAGCCTCTCCTCATAGGATCTGTGCTCGAGTCCTGCTGCTGGAAGCTCCTCCAGCTCCAAAAAATCCATCCACACCTCTGGCTGATGATGAGAACACCACTGAAAATGCCTCTCCGAGATTCACTTCTTGGAATAAGGGGAAAAAAGCACCAAGAAGACCTCAGGGAAGAGATGAGGAGAGAGAGAACAGAGGTGAGAGCAATGAGGGGGTGAGGAGGGAGAGGGAGAAGGTGCCTGGAAAGAGGAATTTCCCCTAAATTCCATGGTGAGATGGCAGCCTCAACCACTGCAATCCATGTGGAGCAGCACAGGAAGCATCATGCTGGAACAGATATGGGGGATCATGGAGCAGATATGGATCTGCAGTCATGGAGGAGAAGATATGGATCTGGAGTCATGGATTATCAGGGAGCAGATATGGATCTGCAGTTATTTGGGATCATGGAGCAGATATGGATCTGGAGTCATGGAGAAGCAGATATTGACCTACAGTCATGGATTATCATGGATCAGATATGGATCTGAAGTCATGGACAAGCATGGACCAGATATGGATCTGGAGTCATGGAGGATCATGGATCAGATATGGATCTGCAGTCTTGGAGGAGCAGATATGGATCTGCAGCCATGGATTATGGAGCAGATATGGATCTGGAGTCATGGATTATCAGGGAGCAGATATGGACCTGCAGTTATTTGGGATCATGGATCAGATATGGATCTGCAGTCATGGATTATGGATCAGATATGGATCTGCAGTCATGGAGAAGTATGGACGAGATACGGATCTGGAGTCATGGAGGAGCAGATATGGATCTGCAGTCTTGGATTGTGGAGCAGATATGGATCTGCAGTCATGGAGGAACAGGGAGCAGATATGGGTCTGGAGTCATGGAGAAGCAGATATGGATCTGGAGTCATGGATTATCATGGAGCACATATGGATCTGAAGTCATGGACAAGCATGGAGCAGATATGGATCTGCAGCCATGGAGGAACAGGGAGCAGATATGGATCTGCAGCCATGGAGGAACAGGGAGCAGATATGGATCTGTAGTCATGGAGAAGCAGATATGGATCTGTAGTCATGGATTATCATGGATCAGATATGGATCTGAAGTCATGGACAAGCATGGACCAGATATGGATCTGGAGTCATGGAGGATCATGGATCAGATATGGATCTGCAGTCATGGAGGAGCAGATATGGATCTGCAGCCATGGATTATGGAGCAGATGTGGATCTGTAGTCATGGATTATCATGGAGCAAATATGGATCAGCAGCCACGGATTATCAGGGAGCAGATATGGATCTGCAGTCCTGGATTATGGAGCAGATATGGATCTGGGGTCATGGATTATCAGGGAGCAGATATAGATCTGCAGTCCTGGATTATGGAGCAGATACGGATCTGGGATCATGGATTATCAGGGAGCAAATATGGATCTGCAGCCATGGAGGAGCAGATATGGATCTGAAGTCATGGAGGAGCATGGAGCAGATATGGATCTGGAGTCATGGACAAGCATGGACCAGATATGGATCTGGAGTCATGGAGAAGCAGATATGGATCTGAAGTCATGGATTATCAGGGAGCAGATATGGATCTGCAGTTATTTGGGATCATGGATCAGATATGGATTTGCAGTCATGGAGAAGCATGCAGGAGCAGATATGGATCTGCAGTCATGGATTATGGATCAGACAGGGATCTGCAGTCACGGATGAACATGGATCAGATATGGATCTGCAGCCATGGAGAAGTATGGAGGAGATATGGATCTGGAGTCATGGAGGAGCAGATATGGATCTGGAGTCATGGATTGTGGAGCAGATATGGATCTGCAGTCATGGAGCAGATATGGATCTGGAGTCATGGATTATCAGGGAGCAGATATGGATCTGGGGTCATGGATTATCAGGGAGCAGATACGGATCTGGGGTCATGGATCAGATATGGATCAGCAGTCACGGGGGACCTCGTGGCAGGGGAGATGACTGTGCCTGAAGCAGTCCATGGCTCAGGAGCAGTTTGCTCCTGAGGGAATGTGTCCCATGGGAAAACCTCACACTGGGAAGTTGAGGAAGGACTCTGGAGTAGGGGAAGACCCTGAGGAGGAAGGAAGGGCAGTGGGATGATGGATCTCCCCTGTGCTGCTGGGGGGTGGAGATTTTGGGAACAAAGTGCTTTGGGCTCAGGAGGAAGGGAAGGGTTGGGAAAAGTATTTAAGGTTTGGGATTTGTTTTCTCTTTGCCCTGTTTTGGTTTGATGACTGAAAAATTAAATGGATTTTTTTCCCCAAAATTCTGCTCGTAAGTGGTGAGTGAAATCCTCCCAGTCCTTGTCTTGACCCACGAGGTTCTGGGTGGTTCTGGGTGGATTTTCACCTCCCATCCCAAAATGGGGGAGGGAGAATCAACATCCACCTGGTCCTTTGGCATCAGCCAGGCTCAAACCATGACAGGGACAGACCCCACTTTGGGGACAACACAGAGAGCCCCTAAAATCACCCCAAAAATGCCCAGTGCAGTCTGGAGTCACTGTGCCAGCACCAAAGCAGCTGGGGCAGAGATTCTGATCCTCTGTGAAGCTGTTTTGTCTGTTCTTCAGGGAAATAATCAGGCAGCAGGAGTGATCTCTGAATCAAATTGTCCTATCTCGATACCCAAAGGGGGAAAATTCCACTTTTAATTATGGCTACATGATTAAAATGCAGGGTGTGGGCATGGCTGTCACTGTCTGGTGTGAAAACACTTAATGAGGTTCAAGGTTTCATGTGCAGAAAGAGCCTGACTGCTCTGATGGCAAAAAAAAAACCTAAAAAAAAACCCCAAACAAAGCCATTCAGAATAATTTAAATGTTCCATTAGCATAGAGGGGGAAATAAAGAGGAAAAATGTGAAGAATCTGAAGTATCAAGTGTAGTTTTAACAATGCCTTTTCAAACAGCTACAGAGATTTTGTAAGAAAATCTCTGGCAGAATTCTTTAAAAGGGGCATTGTCCTTTTTTGGGGGGAAAACAAAGGTTTCTTGTGTTGGGGCTTCTGTTAAGCAGAGCTCTGGCCTTCTCTCCTTGGAGATTAAACAGAAGAAAAGAAAAGAGCAGCAAAGGTATGAAAAAAAAAAAGTGGTGCACCTCATGCTGACCCTTTGAGGGCAAATTCCCTGCAGAAACCACTCTGATGTCAGATATTCTGAGGTCTGGAGAAAAGTGCAAGCACCTGGCTGGCTGGGATGTGGTTTTAATTGGCTCAGGATGGCATCAGGGCTGCTACAGATGCCACCTCTTCATGCAGGGATGTAGAAGGAGCAGGAAAAATAAGACAAGGAGAGGAAAGGCCAAGTGCTGGGTCCTGCACTTTGGCCACAAGAAGCCCATGGGGAGCTCCAGGCTGGGCAGAGAGTGGCAGAAAGGGAGCTGGGATTGGCAGGAAGCTGAAGAGGAGGCAGCAGTGTGCCCAGGTGGCCAAGAAGGCCAATGGCATCCTGGGCTGGCTGAGGAAGAGCGTGGCCAGCAGGTCCAGGGAAGGGATTCTGCCCCTGTGCTCAGCTCTGGGGAGGCCAGAGCTTGAGTCCTGTGTCCAGTTCTGGGCCCCTGAGCTCAGGAAGGAGCTTGAGGTGCTGGAGCAGGTCCAAAGGAGGCAACTGGGCTGGGGAAGGGATCCAGCAGAAATGCTGTGAGGAAGGGCTGAGGGAGCTGGGGGTGTTGAGGCTGGAGAAGAGGAGGCTCAGGGGAGACCTCATCACTCTCTCCAAGTCCCTGAAAGGAGGTTGGAGCCAGGGGGGGGTTGGGCTCTTTTCCCAGGCAACTCTCAGCAAGACAAGAGGCCATGGTCTCAAGTTGTGCCAGGGGAGGTTTAGGTTGGACATTAGAAAGAATTTCTTGATGGAGAGGGGGATCAGGCATTGGAATGGGCTGCCCAGGGAAGGGGTGGATTCTCCATCCCTGGAGATATTTCCAAAGAGCCTGGATGTGGCACTGAGTGCCATGGGCTGGGAACCACGGGGGGAGTGGAGCAAGGGTTGGACTTGAGGAGCTCTGAGCTCCCTTCCAACCCAGACAATTCTAGGATTCTATGAAACAACACAGAGAGGGGGGTGGCATTGGGTAGAGAAGCCCATAGGGTGAAGCCAGAGCTGGTGGGGAGTGTGGAATTGTCCTTTCTGCTCCTGGCAAGGTGACCTCTGGCTTGTGGTCCTGGAATATTCATGACATGGCAGTTCTGGTCACTGCCTCACAGACCAACTCCTCCTCTGAGCACTGATACCAAAGGATGGATCACCCAAATGCAGCTGGAAACAAAGTATTCCACTCACTGACCGTTTGAGTCATCCATTTTTCCTGATTTCCTCACTCTTAGCTTCATCAGATTCCAGAATTTTCTTCTCCTTCTGCACCAGAAACAACCTTAGGAAAGTTGTACCAGAAGACTTATGCTCACTTCCTTCTTCTTATCTTCTGTTGACTTTTATCAGTAATTTCCTGTAATGGGCTGATTTAAAGGTTCATTTCCCCACATCGAGTCAGACCTCTGGACCACAGGATTTGTTTGTGCCTGCAGCCAAGAAAGAGGCCCCTTCAGGACATGGACTTTCAAGTTCCAAAGGGCAGAGATTTGAGATTTCTAAGCTAGGACATCAAGTTCCCTTCTATGTTTATATTTTTCAACATCCTTTGCTCCTGGGGTACCTCCAACTGCCTCCCCACACCTTTGTCATCCTCCCCTTTCATCTTCCCCTCCCTTCAGTCTCTCCACCTCCTCCTGGAGCTTCTGCTGCTCTCCTCCCATCTTCTTCCCAAAAAGCCTCACA